>NC_056608.1:875501-1168001 GCF_018340385.1 Cyprinus carpio
TTATGGTGTCACACTCATTGGAGAGCTTATCTTAGATTTGGACACATGGGAAGAAAGCCAAAGGAGTGGGTATTTTTAGAAAATGGAATGTTATACAATTATTTCAAATGTCTTTATTTCTTTAAAATGTCTTTTTCATTTAAAAAAAAAATCTATTGATACTGAATTGATTATATTCTGTTTATTAAACAGTAAATATATATGTATGCACACTGCAGTTTGTGGTCTGTAAAGATCAGCAAGGCTGCATTAATCAGATCATAAGTGACAGTAGAGACATGATGTTACAAAAGATTTCTGTTTCAAATAAATGCTGCACCTTTCATCACAGAATCTTGAAAAATTAATTTAGCAGTTTTCAACACTGATAATAATTAGAAATGTTTCTTGAGCATCAAATCAGCATATTAGAATGATTTCTGAAGAATCATGTGACACTGAAGACTGGAGTCATGATGCTGAAAATTCAGCTTTGATCACAGGAATAAATTACATTTTAACAGATATACACATACAAATCAGCTATCTGAAATAGTAAAAATATGTCACAATTTGTACTGTATTTTGATCAAATGAATCAGCCTGGGTGAGCAGAATAGGCTTCTTTGAGAAGCATCAAAAAATATTACCAACCACAAACAGTAGTTTGTGTATAAATACAGATTCTGTCTGTATTCCCGCATTTAAATGAAAGTTTATTTGCTTTTTAAGGTCAACGGAGTATGCACGGAATGATTCATTTTAGTACACTTTACCAAGTATGACTGTATTTGGTTTCTCATCCCACAGGTCCGCATTGAGGAGCTGGAGGAAGAGCTGGAGGCTGAGAGAGCCGTACGAGCAAAGGTACGACCGAAATCTAACCTAACGAGCGTCTGCTGATTGTAAACGGCCCTCAGTGACCTCATCTCCTAAACACACAAGCTTAGATCTTTGTCCAGAATTGCCAGATAAGACTAATGTCATCCATTAGCTTATCTGGGAGTTTGACTGATGAGGTATTTGTGGCACCTGAACGTACCTGCAAACAATTACGCTTTATAAAACAGAAATGCTCAGTCTGTCAGTGTCAGACTAGCAAAAAGGCCATTAACCAAACTACATATTTTACTAGCATGACTGTAGTTTTCAAAATAGTGCAGCTTTTCTAGTTACAACCTGTTTTTTTTAGCTGATAATCAAACACACTCCTGCCATACAGTATGTGCTCTGAAAAGTTGTATTCATATTGAATGCAGCATTTTTTTGCTTATTACTTATTAGTTTCTCTTATTTAATGTTAATGTCTCTGTTCAAGTTGAATTCTTTAAGTAAGAAATAATTGAAAAGAGCCGTTGAATTGTTAGCATATAATGCACACCCGAGGTGGTCATTACAGTAAGTATAACTGCTTCAAGAACACTATTATTACCTCAGTAGAAAGAAATGTCATGTAGCTTTTAAGTTGCTTAGCTTTATTACTCAAGAGCTGCCTGGAATTACTTTAGCCATGCTTTTCCCAGAAAATAACCGCACACCTTAGAACGATCGTCAGCCAATCAGATGCAAGCATTCAACAGCCCCGTAGTACAGTATAGTTGACATTTTCTTACAAACAATTCTAAGTAAAAAAACTGAATTGTGTGACTGTGAAAATTTGTAAGAAGCGTGTTATTAATACGCTGAAGCAGTATTGGCTAAATCTAGCTGAAATCTCAAGATTTTTAAATAATTGTAAAATAGCACAGAAACAGAGATCTGTAGGATTGTAAATGTTTTATTCGACTATTATGATTGATATCACCACACATAGCAAATCCTCAGTTATCCTGTGTAAACTCCGTTGAGTCACATGTGCTGCTTTGACTCTTCTGCCATCAACCTTGAACTAAAGTTCAATTCAGAATCTGCTCAAAAGAACGATTTGTTGGTGAAGGCGTGGAGATGAATGAATTGTGCTGGACGGCCGATCCTGAGCAGATCTGACGGGTATCAGCTATCAGCAGGAGTCAGGGCTGATGTGTACGGAGTCTGGCATTGGTTTGAGTTGTGTTGGCCTCTGCTTCAGGGTAAATCATCTGCACCTGGAATAACAGCTCAGCCCAGGGTTATCCAGCCTTATCACCGCCCAGCTCCTGCCAGTCAAACTCTTCAAGCGGTGTGTCATTCAGCATGAAGGCCTCGGTCTTTATGTAGCTCAAGCTGTTTTTCTACTTGACTGCGCAGTTGATGCATCACACTGATGCTCATTTGCATGCAGTTGATCTTTGACCTTTATCATCCACATGAACAGAAATCACCAACTCTTATTAAAAGAAAACATGATTTAAAGCTTTTCGCTGCACTATGAGTTTATTGTCAATGTGAAAGTGTTAAAGGTGATGAAGATTCAGCATCGTATATTAAAGAAAATGGTGACACTTTATTCTGATAGTCCACTTTAGATATAAGTAACTTTAAACTATAAGTAACTTTGCAACTCCAGGTCGACTAGACATTGTCATTAGAGTATGAGTAGACTGTCTGCTTAATATCTGCTAACACTTTATTTTGATGGACACTCAACTGACTTTGAGTAACTTTGCAAGTACGTGTCAACTTATTCTACTAACCCAAACTCTAACCTAACAGTCAACTAATACTTTAATGAGAGATAGTTGACGTGTAGTTGCAGAGTTACTTACAGTTAGTAGAATTTCTAATGTAATAAAGTTTAGTAACCAATGCTATTATAAGAAACCCGGCAAGCCACACACTCAATAATTATGCAAAATAATAATTATGATGAAACTTTTGAAAAGAATACAAATTTATTATGACATGCACTCAGAAAAATATTCATTGTGGCATTTATTATCATGACGTCATGCACTCTGAAAAGATATATATATATATATTCGTTATGATGTCAAGCTTCAAGCTTATGATATTGTCTATAATTTCTTTCATATATATAATGTAATATTATAAAATACTATAACTACAGATTGATTTGTGACATCCACACATTTTTACATTACATTTTGTGTATCATCTAGAATTTCAAATTCCCCATACATCTTCGTTTGATCACTCCTATGGTGTGAACTCATAAATATGATATTTCCGACTCCTTGAAGGCTTTTTATTCCCATTTCTTTCCCGATGGAAGTTATTAATTTTCATTCATCCGTTTCTAGGCGGCAATGCCTGTACATGTCCTAAAATTAAAGCACTGTATCTGATATGCATGCAGACTTGATGTCTTTAGGAAGCGATGGCTTGACTCCAGCACTCACAGGCTCTCATGTGGAGCTCCCGGAGACAGAAACCTGTTAAAGGTCATGTTATTCAGCACTGTGATCTTCTGCTGCAAGCTACAGAAAGCCTCATAAAGCTGAGCAGGAATATTGTCTGACGGAGTGACATGGCCCGTGGCTGTGGATGTGAAGGTGTCTTCATGTTGGGTGGCGAGTGTGAGAGTCAAGCACGGACATGTGTGCGTTTATCACATGTCTGCCTCCACAGACCTCCAGAGGATCGACACAGACGTGCCATTGTTCTCTCAGATAGCATCGGACGCACCGCATTATATTCCAGCGGTTTCCACAGAGGAATTCAAGCCCTCATCTACTGCAAACACACACGCCAAGAGCACAGTGCGTCCTGACACATACTGTATATATCTCCATTAGACCGAACACCTACAGGCTCTACATACCTTATGATGAGCTCCGGAACGTTTACAGTATGAGTGCATTTACATATACTTTCAGCGGAGCTTAAAAAGCTTCATCCACCCTTTCACAAATGGAGACCTTAAAACAGAGCAGAGAGTCTTAAATTCATAACATTTTAGCATAAAATGGTACATACATTACAAAAAAAAATAAAAAATAAAAGAAGAATATCATCCTCAGTATTTTTGACTTGTTTTCCAGTACAAATTTATGATTATCCTTTTTTCAAGTTAAATTTTCTTGTTATGATTTTGTCAGGTTTTTTTTCTGTGAAAATGTATAAAGAGAAGTGAGTTTATACTATTAAGGTTTTTTGCAGTGTGATCAGGAGGTACAGTACATGTCATTTTTAAGCTATTGTTTTTGTAAAATGAATTGAAAAGTAATGGAGAACTGCTGGAAGTTGTATTTTCAGACTTATTTGTTTCAGAAGTGTTGCTAATGCAACTCATGTTATGCTCATTTACATTTAAAAGCATTAACATATTTACATGTATTCCTTAAACAATCTGAACTTGGTCTTTAAATGGCCTTAAAGTCCTAAATGTTTTTTCATAAGACCCTCTCAGACTTTCCATGAATTTCTAATATATATATATATACTATATATATATATATATATATATATATATATATATATATATATATATATACTATATTGGTACTTTTTTTATTATGTCTGGATAGATTTTGTTTTATTTTATACAGCTTGCTCTCAAAAACAGTAATTTGCAGCCTGGAAATCAAAAATTTTTGATATTTTCAGATATTTCCAAGACTTGGAAACACTGTATATAACATAACTATATTTAATATCTATAAAACTATAAATGCCATTCTTAAAGACACAATTCTTGAAATGATAAAGAAATAGATATATTTTCCAAAATTAATTTATAATAAACTTATTTGGACACTCTGCCTTCATCTCACATAGGGGTCAAGTATTATGAGGAAATATTGATCATGTCTAATGTTAAAGGGATACTCCACCCCAAAATTAACATTTGGTCATTAATCACTTACCCCCATTTCGTTCCAAACTCGTGAAAGCTCCGTTCATTTTCAGAACACAATTTAAGATATTTTGGATGAAAACCAGGAGGCTTGTGACTGTCCCATAGACTGACAAATAAATAACAGTGTCAAGGTCCAGAAAAGGTATGAAAGTCGTCGTCAGAATACTCTATCTGCCATCAGACGTGCAATCTGGGTTATATGAAGCAACGGGAAGACTTTTTGTAAGCAAAAAAACAAACAAAAAATCACGACTTTATTCAATAATTCCTTTGTCATCAGTCTCCTCTGTGTCTCTACATATCACCGTATGCTGCGTATGCTCTTCTGTGTCACAAGGATGCGCTGTTTCTACGTGTATTTAGCTTTGATTTGAAAGAAAACAGCGCCTCCTTGTGACGCGGATGACACAGAAGAGCATACACAGCATACGGTGATATGGAGAGACACAGAGGAGAACGTTGACAAAGGAATTATTGAAAAAAGTCGTTATTTTTGTTTTCTTCACTTACAAAAAAGTGTTCCCGTCGCTTCATATAACCCAGATTGCACGTCTGATGGCAGATGGAGTATTCTGACGATGACTTTCATATCTTTCCTGAACCTTGACACTGTTATTTATTTGGCAGTCTATGGGACAGTCACAGGCCTCCTGGTTTTAATCCAAAATATCTTAAATTGTGTTCTGAAGACGAACAAAGCTTTTATGAGTTTGGAACGACATGGGGATAAGAGATTAATGACCAAATTTTCATTTTGGGGTGGAGTGTCCCTTTAACAGATAGTTGCATAATTGTTTTATTTGATAGGCTTTATTGCTACTGTCCTGGCCTGTGATTCCTCTCACATTGTGTGCTTAAATTTGTTCTCATTCTCATCATTTGACGTGACGCTGCAGATGATTACGTCTCAAATAGTTGGAGAATAAATAAAGAAACCTGTTTTTGCATTCAAGATATGCTTTGATGTGTTGTAGCATAAACAAATTTCTTGTTTGTTCATTTTAATAAGCATCTGTTGAACAGCAGTGAGGATTTTTATTGCTGTTCCACAATGAACGAGGCTCTAGATTTGAAAACAAACAAACCTTCATGTGTGTTTTGTTAAAATGTTATGATGGTTTTTAAAGATCTAATGTTTTTGATTTTTACCCCCTGTAATGTGATGTTGTGTTGTAACATAATTCTGTAAGCGATCCAGACACTAGGAGGGTCTAGACTAGACTCTGTTTTGGTTGTTTCTAATCACTTCCCCACATCTATCATCTGCCCTGCTTTAACTCTACATACACACTCATGTCCTGACCTGCATGTGGATCGTCTCTATAACATCTCTGTTTAAAGTGAACTGCGGATGTGCATGTAGATTTATTATCTGTACCTGTATTTATTACATATACAATCTGGAATATGGTGTGTGATGATGACTGTTAAACTCTAACTGTGTGTTTGGGAGTAAGTGTACGGTGTTTTTCCGCAGGTGGAGAAGCAGCGTGCTGATTTGAGCCGTGAACTGGATGATCTGACAGACAAACTGGAGGAAGCAGGAGGAGCCACGGCCTCTCAGGTATGAAAACACTGGTTATAATTCTTTATGGCCACATTAATGGAGTATTTGAACAAATATTTCAATTCAATCAAATTTAATTGCATATTCTTTGTAATTACATGCTCCAGATACACATTCCTGTTCAGTTTATTAGATTGGTTTTTTTTTATTATTTCTAAAGGCGGATATTGGATTTCATAATCAAATAAAAAAATCATTTATGAGAATATGAAAGTGACAGTGTTTTATGTTTGTTGTTCAAAAGCCTGTGGTCAGTGTGAAAGAAGCCTATTCTGCTTACTAAGGCTTCATTTATTTGATCAAAAATACAGTACAAACAGTAAAAAAATTATCAAATATTATTACAATTTTAAATAGCTGTTTTCTGTTTGAATATACTGTAAAGTGGAATTTATTCCTGTGATCAAAGCGGATTTTTTTTAGCATCATTATTCCAGTCTTCAGTGTCACATGATCCTTCAGAAATCATTCTGATATTGCTGCTCAGCAAACATTTCTGATTATTATCAATGTTGAAAACTGCTTCTTATTTTTGTGGAATCGATGATACTTTTTTTTTTTTTTTTTTTTTTTTTTAGGATTCTTTGATGAATAGAAATTTCAAAACAACAGAATTTATTTGAAATAGAAGTCTTTGTAACATTATAAGTGTTTTTACTGTCACTTTTGATAAATTTGGTGCATCCTTGATGAACAAAAGTATTCATTTCTTAATCTTACTGACCTCAAACTTTTGAACAATAGTGTAAAATTATGTGTTGTAGATGGAGATGAATAAGAAGCGTGAGCTGGAGCTGCAGCGTCTCCGGCGGGAGCTGGAGGAGTCGTCGGTGCAGGCGGAGGCGGTGGCCGCAGCACTGAGGAAGCGTCACAGTGATGCTCTGTCAGAGCTGGGAGAACAGTGCGAGAGCCTGCAGAGAACCAGAGCCAAACTGGAGAAAGAGAAACAGAGTCTGAGGCTGGAGGTGGACGATCTGGCGGCTTCGCTGGACACGCTGCAGAAAGCCAAGGTCAGTTCTGAACACGCTCAGTCCCTCAGGAGAGCATTTACTGCTGCAGATGTACACCGTTCAGACTCTCCTGATGCTCTGAGCACCGAAAAACTGTTTTACTGGTTTTAAAGGGGCTTTGGGTTATGTCAGCTGTTAAACCAGATGCACCAGCTTGGCCTGGCTGGAAGACTATTTTAAAGGAATAATTCAGCCAAAAATTAAAATGAGAGGAAAATGTGCTCACCCTCAGGTCATCCAAAATGTGTTTCTTAATCAGATTTGGAGAAATTTAGCATTCAATCACTTGCTCACCAATGGATGCTCTGCAGTGAATGGGTGCCGTCAGAATGAGAGACCAAACAGCTGATAAAAACATCACAATAATCCACAAGTAATCCACACCACTCCACTTCATCAATTAGCGTCTTGTGAAACCAAAAGCTGAAACAAATCCATCATTAAAACATTTTTAACTAAAATATGAGCCCATAATAATGCTTCCTCAAGTGTTGTCTCTCACATCAAAATCCACCCATGCACTGGTTTAGAGCTGCTTTGGCTTGTAAATGGTGCTTGATCTGTGTATATTTCTCTCCTGATTCAGGCCAGACAACCTTTTCAATGGAGGAAGTGTTATTATGGATTATGGACTCATATTTTAGTTAAAACATCTGAATGATGGATTTGTTTCTTACAAATTCACTTTTGGCTTCACAAGAAGTTAACTGATGGACTGGAGTGGTGTGGATTATGTTTTTATCAGCTGTTTGGACTCTTATTCTGACGGCACCCATTCACTCCAGAGCATCCATTGGTGAGCCAGTGATGCAATGTTACATTTCTCCACATCTGTTTTGGTTCAGATTCGATTCTTTGTGCTACAGAAATAAATGTCTACCGCAATTTATTTATTTTATCTGGATTTCCGTGAATCATTGCTGTAGAATCTGTTTGATCTCGTCTCAGGCCTTTCATTAGGTTTGTGAGACATGAGCAGGTGACCTGCTGAGCCACTGATCAAAGCTAACGTCATGTTGTATGATCATGTGTAACATCAGGCATCGACTGACACTCAGATGAGAAAACTAGAGGAGCTGCTCTGTGACGCCAACACTAGGAATGAAGACCTGCAGAAAACTGTGAACGAGGTTACAGCAGCCAAGAACAGACTCACAGGTAACTGATGAAGATCTCACATTAATACCTGAGTCACACTATGCTTCAGTCAGCAATGATACATTAAATTGGTCAAAAGTGACAGTTTAGATTTCAAATAAATGCTGTTCTTTTTGAGCTTTCTGTTCATCAGAGAATACTGAAAAATGACATGTATCACAGTTTCCACAAAAATATGAAGCAGCACAACTGTTTTCAGTATAATCAGAATTGTTTCTTGAGCAGCAAATCAGCATATAAGAATGATTTCTGAAGATCATGTGACACTGAAGACTGGAGTAATGATGCTGAAAATTCAGCTTTGATCACAGGAATAAATTACATTTTAACATTTATTTATGTAGAAAACTGTTATTTTGAATTGTAATAATATTTCACAATTTCTATTCTATTTTTCATCAAATAAATGAAGCCTTGGTGAGCAGAAGAGACTTATTTTAAAACATTTAAAAATATATCTAGAAACTTTTGAACAGTTGAGTTTTAAAAAATGTCACACTTTCATATACTCATAATTAGAAAATTGAAATAAAGACAATTTTTGTATAAATGTAACCTTATATCTTGTATTTGCAACTTTATCTGTCAATTATGACTATTTATTTTAATTATGGCTTGATATCTTGCAGTTGCACGTGCAACTTTATATATAATGCAGTTCTATTTTAAACTATATCAGAATTACCCTTTTTTTGTTTGTTTGTTTGTTTTGTTTTTTTTTTTACACAATTTTTGTATGTACTTTAATTTATATTTTCATCTAAATTGATTTGCAATTGCTAGTCAGAAGCAGATGATTTTAGGGAAGGGGACATTTCCATACTGATTTAATTTGGATAACAATTTGGACACGCCCCTGAGTGCAAGATGACAACATTTTCACAGAGCATAAAGACTCCTTTTTTTTAAGATTTATATTTGCCATTTTTGCCTTTACTATGATAGGACAGAATGTAGACAGGAAGTGAAGTGAGTTGATTATTGGCTCAGACAAGGCTCTAAATTGTATGTTTAAAATACCTTTCAAATCTGCTTTGTCCACTTTCAGTGTAGCCTCAGAGGAAACACACACTAACTAAAGCCACAAACCACTCCAGATTTGATTTTATGGGCTGTTTAATCTGTTTAAACAGTTTTTAACTGGACTTACACATTTAAAAATGTTTTAAAAGTATTCAAACTTGCCTTTGCAGCTGAAAACAATGAGCTGACGAGGCAGATGGAGGAGATGGAGAGCAAGGGCAGCCACCTGAGCCGATCGAAAGCCCTGCTGATATCCCAACACGAGGAGCTCAAGAAACAGTTTGATGAGGAGGTCAAGGTGTGTGCGGTTAATCAGTCTAACTTGTTTTGCAGTGATGTTTGTGAGTGATTGTGTCATGGTTCGGTCTGTCGTCAGGCCAAAGCGCTGCTGGGCAGCAGTCTGTCTGTGCTGCGGCAGGAGTGTGACACGCTGAAGGAGCAGCTGGAGGAGGAGCAGGAGAGCAAACAGGAGCTGCAGCGCCTCGTCTCCAAACTCAACAGTGACGTCACTCACTGGAGGAGCCGCCACGAGGCTGATGCCATCCAGCACAGCGACGAGCTGGAAGAAGCCAAGTATGCATTAATGGTCTAAACATAAATTTTGAGTTTTGATTTGATTTTTTTTGTTCCTGTAACAAAGAAACAGAATGATCCAGGGATACAAGGGGAATATAGATCGGAACAGGGAAGCGTTGCACGATTTAGGGAAAAAAATAAATTTTTCTGATTAAAAAAGTTTAGCTGGGAGTGCCAGAATGTTGTGATTATTTATCAATATGGCTGTAAAATAAATACTGAAAAAAAAAACAACATGAATTAAATACTGAATTAAAAACAAAATAGCTGCTTGCGTGTAAATGAACACAGTGCCGACCTTCGGTCTGAAACCCAATGTGCATATATTTATTTAATTAAATCGGAAGATTTGCAATTTGATAATTTCAATAAGTCATATCATGATTTTGGTTTTATTTGAATAAATCGTGCAGGCCTAGAATAGGATTGGATGTTCAGAACGTTAAATATGAATCTGAAATTCCATGTTTTGCTATCCAGGATCAGGTAATCCATGTTACGTTCATGCTGGTTTTCAAAGCCACATTGGATTGGATTGCTCTGATCCAGAAACACACTTTTCCAAATTACCAAACACAGGGTACCAGCTCTAATTAATTAGCATGGGTTAATAAAAGTGTTTCAGTATACATTACAATCATCCCCTTCCATTTTCAATTTCATCTGATGCACAACAAATCAATAAAAACAATAAAATATTTGGTCACGCTATATTTTAAGATCCAATTAAAGGTGCTGTATGTAAGGTTTTGACTCTACTAAAGCATAAAAATACCATAATATGTTTGCAGATATTTAAGAAACATGCTAAATTAACATACTTGTTTGTCTGAAAAACAATGCTACAATGTACATTCTGGAATGTGGGTCTATGTTTTGGTTTGTGAAACCCGCTCACTGCCAGTTTACCCAATTTTATTTCTGCACCCCGGGTTGCCAGTTGGCAGAAAACACAGCGTATTGCATTTCATTTCATCATCAAGTGCGCTCGTTCCTGTTTATGTTGTCAATCTGGCAACCTGTGTGTGTGTGAAGTCTGAGGAGGAGGCCCAAGTAGGGGCTGGGTGAAAAAAAACCTTCTTCAATATTTTGAATTTGGACTGCAATACCTAGTTCAACCACTCGGTGTCAATCCTACATACAAAACCTTAACTATAACTTTTGCCTCAATAAACTCCTAATTAATAGTTAGTACGGTTTTTGATAAGTTTAGGTATTATGGATGTAGAATATGTGCTTTATAAGCACTAATAAACAGCCAATATGTTAATAATAGGCATGCTAATAAGCAGCTAGTTAATAGTGAGAATTGGTCACTATACTAAAGTGTTGCCAAATATTCATGCAATAAGGGATGAGGTTATTATACAGTGAACCACTTTTGACTGTTTCCTCTCTGATGATTGTTAATATACAGTGATAAATAACAGTTAAAATTAATTAAATATATTATTTTTTTTTTATATTGACAAAATCTCATTTTTACTATACTGAAAGGCTTAATAGATATCCTACTTTTGTCTTTATCTGCTTTATTATTGTGACGGTTAAACAAATCAAGTGCAAAATATAACTGTGCATATATACACTATATTAAAAATCCACCCCGAATCTGCTCTTCTGCCGGGATTTGCCGAATCAAATTGATCCCAGTCTAAAATGTTTTGAACAACACATGCTGAATGTTTGCTCCAGATCCAAACCAAAAATCCAGTTTCTTTTGAGCGACACATTTTCTAGATTTGACCCAGTGCAGTAGCCGAAATCCAGTCAAATTTCTTTTGACCATCTGGGCCCAGACTGTTCTTCTGTAGATGATGTTAAGTTCCTCAGCATGTTCTGAGGGTGTGAGTGTGTGCGTAACGAGTGTCCATTGCAGGAAGAAGCTGTTGGCTCGCCTGCAGGAGGCCGAGGAGGCGGCGGAGGCCACACAGGCCAAGTGCTCCAGTCTGGAGAAAACCAAGCAGAGACTGCAGGGAGAGGTGGAGGAGCTGTGTGTGGATCTGGAGAAGGTATGAGCCCTTCACAGACGAACACAAGACACACGTCACACATAAATATGAAACCTGCTGATGCGTCAGTGCAATCTGAGCAGCGCCGTATTTACAAAAGCCCTCCAGGAATAAAAGCACGCTGGTGAAACCTCCACTGCTATTGAATTAATTTTTACATTACTAATGCATTTTCTGCACTCATGCTGTAACGGTGTACACTGTAAAAAAAAGGAACTGAGAAAAATTAACAATTCAGCACAACTTGATAAATTCAGATTGTCATACTTTTTGTTTTTTCAAGAAATGCATGTCATTCAGCCGAGGCTACTATTACTGTACTATTAGTAATGCTATAAATGGTCAAAATATATTATTTTGTTAGCCAGATTTATAAATGAACTATGCTATCTTTGTTCTTAAAGGTGCAATCACCTTATAAATCAAAGATATCTGGGATATAGTTTTTTCAAGAATGGTGACAATTTTGAAGAATTGTGACTCAAAAGGTCCTGTAAACTAGAAAATACTGTACAGTATGTAGGTGCTTTTTATTACAGTGTAGTTACTACGGTTGGGTGTTGAGAGAAATTTCACAATTAGATTCAGTTTTGATTCACAAGCTTGAGATTCAGTTTCAGTCTCGATTCGAATATCATGAAACATCAATCTTATTTAAAAAAAAATAACTCTGTCAACTAATGCTATAAACTACACAATAAACCCTGTAAGCTAGCTAACTATCAAGTTTATGGTCATTAAATGTGACATTATTAATCTCAAGCTGTTTTATTGACATCTTTCTGAGGTTGAAAAACTGATTGATCGATTACTCGATTCATGATTCATTTCAGTCAGTTGTTCTGCTTCATCTGATGTTCATTCATGTTTATTTGGTGCTGTAACTATTAGTAAAGAGGAAGAGAGGATCGCTTCATTAGGCCACCACACAAGCAAAACCGCACTTATTGCTTGCATTTCATAATAAAATTGACAGAATATAAAAGCTGAGACTGTTCGAAATCAAAAGTAACAAAGCATTTATTGCATGGGAGGCACTACAAATAATGTTTTGTAATGTTTCATTAAGTTTTGTTCATGCATCAACTGAAAACCGCATTCTTGATTCTTGGGAATCGATGTTGATGTTGAATTAATTAGAACTGAGAAGCATATTTTCAAAGCAGCTACCACCAGCCAGAACCACTCGAACACAATATTAGCTGGTCTTTCATGAAACACCATTTCACTAGCTCAGCTGTTAACTGGTCTTATGAATATCAGGAGGTTTGGACAAGCAGTTCTGCTGGTAATGACTGTTCCTCCTGCAGGCGAACAATGTGGCTGCGGTGCTGGATAAGAAGCAGCGGATGCTGGACAAGCAGCTGAGCGACTGGAGGCAGAAGTGTGAGGAGCTGCTGTCGGAGGTGGAGAGCTGTCAGAAGGAGAGCAGACAACACGCCACGGAGCTCTTCAAGCTCAAAACCACCTATGAGGAGTCCGTGGAGCAGAGCGAGGCTCTCCGCAGGGAAAACAAGGCCTTACAGGGTAACACTGACACGTCTGTCATCCGTTTATTTCAACCTTTTGTGAAGATGCATGTGTGATGGCCTGTAAAAACATGACAGAACTCATATAAACCCAGATTACAGTCGAACTGAGCCAGCGTGATGTGGGCCCGTCAGTCTCCATCTGTCATCATAGGCTTGGTTTGAACGGCTGCGGTCTTCAGACTGTAATTAGCTGAGGAAGGCAGTCCAACAGAAACAAGCTGACTCAATAATGGACGGAGAGAATGATGCTTCAGAATTCTCCTAACATACGGTAATTCTGTATCATTGTGTCGTGTTTGATCGATCCGTGTTGTGTTTCAGAGGAGATCACGGATCTTACCGACCAGCTGTCAGATGGAGGGAAGAGCGTCCATGAGCTTCAGAAAATGAAGAAGAAAATCGAGATGGAGAAAGAAGAGCTGCAGGCATCGCTGGAGGAGTCAGAGGCAGCGTTAGAGGTCTGGGAAAATATTCAGAATTTTCTTGATGATTATGCTATAAACAGAGGTAAATCTCACCAAAACCGTCATTACTGTAATACAAATACATACGTATACACACATCTACTGGAGTCAGCAAGATTTTCTTTTTTTTTTATTTTTTGATGATTTTAATAATCTTGGATGTATTGGATGGATTAGATGTATGTGGAGTAAGTTTTTGAATAAATGCTTTCTGTTTATCAAAGAATCCTGAAAAATAAAATGAATGCCAGTTTCCACAGAATTATTGAGCAGAACAACTGTTTTCAACACTGATAATAATCAGAAATGTTTCTTGAGCAGCAAACCAGTATATTAGAATGATTTCTGAAGATCATGTGACACTGAAGACTGGAGTAATGATGCTGAAAATACAGCTGCACATCACAGAAATAAATTACAGTTTAGAATATATTCACATAGAAAACAGTTATTTTAAATTGTAATAATATTTTTCCATTTTTAATCTTTCAGCCTTGGTGAACAGAAGAGACGTCTTTCAGTTTATGATCAAAATAGCATTTGTAAAGTACAAATTTATTTATTTTTAAAAGAAAAAAATATTTTATTCAAATATAATTTATTTATTTATTTTTTTTGGTGAAAAAAATCATCATTTTTTATTTTTTTATTTATTTTTTTTTGTTTAAGATTATTAGGTGTTCAGAAACACTAGTATGAACTAAAGAGCAAATGATCTAAGAGTAAAGAGCAGAAGGCAAATAAAACAGCACCCTGAATTACTGAAGCACCAGGATGTGTACCACTGAGTCTCCAGAGTAAAAATGACAGAATCCTGTCAGGCTTGTCGTGTTTTTACTCAAGAAGTGTTCTCCTCCTGGCTCAGGTTTGAGATGCCAGTTGATGATAAATGGAGCGGCTGTAAGGCTGTATTTTTTCAATCGATGTCATGACGTGGCCGCTGACCCCGTGACCTCTGTTTGTGTGGTCTGACGGCCGTCTGTCTGACAGCGCTGATGGATGATGCTCATGCCGATGAAGGAGCGCTGCTTTACAGCCGTTTGTGTTTTTCCAGAGGAACTCATTCAGAAACTCTTGATATGTTCATTATCCACTTGAAGCTGTGGATTTGAATTAATTCATTATAGTGACTTTTTTCCTGTCATTTTTAAGTATAGGCAGCAATATTTTTGCAATATTACTGAGAAATATTTCTGCATTTTTTTTGACAATCTCTTATTGACTTGATTAAAATGTGCAGCATATGAAATGTAATTGGCAGCAGTGAAATTATCATAGTTTTTGCTGACTAAATTGTAGACGCTGGCATACTGGATTTTATTGTATTTATTTATTTTTGCTTTTATTTGCATTAGCCTGAACAAAAGTGAAAAAAAAAGAAAAAAAAACTTTGTTTAAAAATATATTCATTATTTTCACAAATTCTCCTTTTCTATATTGTTTTAAAAACGTTAAATATTGCTCTGCATTGCTGCCTGTAAAGTTCCTGGTGAAAAGTGAAAAGCGTGTGAGAGTGCTGTTGGGAGTTTTGTGCCATCTAGTGGTTCTGAGAGGAATCAGAAGAGTTGTCTGTGTGTGTTTCTGTAGGCCGAGGAGACGAAGGTTCTGCGGCTTCAGCTGGAAGTGTCTCAGGCTAAAGCAGACATGGAGCGCAGACTGCAGGAGAAAGAAGAGGAGTTTGAGGCCACCAGGTATGACCAGCGCCTCCTGGCTCTGACAACATGATATCAAATGATCAGGAAAATTGCCTGATATGCCCTCTTTGGAGAAATGCCTCTGATAAAACATCTTCTGCTTTTAATCAGTGTTGTCCTAATTTCATTTCAGTCTTTTAACTCTTCTGTTTTTCCACCTTGTCTTTTATTTCCTGCTTCTATCTAACATGGGACAACTGCTCTGGTAAGTATCTTTTTCTGGCTTCTTCTGGTTCCTGTAATATTGTGAATTTCTTCCAAATCTGTCAGCTTCTATATCTTTGCTTACACGGTATTCTTGAATAAGTTCGAGTAATTTATTTGTTTGTTTGTTCCCTAGTTTTTATAGATATTATTACATTATATATAAATATATATATTATATAATATTGTCAATGTGAATTATTTTGGCCATGATATTCACATAGTGGGAATCTTATTTCATGACAGCCAGTGTTTTTATTTTTTTAACAAAGATGTTCATTTCTAACATGTGGAGCAGCAGCTTGAAACCTACCATTTTTTTTTCTATTTTTGAGTTTACATAATTCAAGGTCTCCTACAGAATTCTATTTTTGAATTTTTAAACCAGCCTGAAATAGTTTGCTGGTCTTAGCTGGTTGGTTAGTTCTCAATTCAGTTTAGTTCAGTTCAATTCAAAAGCAGTTTCCCCCAAAAATGTTTGTTTCAATGTTACATTTCTAAAAGTTCTAAAAACCTGAAGTCCAGACTGGGAGACCAAGACCACCAAGCCAGCTTAGACTGGTTTAAAATATGCTTTAATCAGTTACTGTAAAGATAAACATCTCCAAACCATCCAGTTCAAGTATGAGATGTTTTGTTGGTTTCAGGAAGAGCCACCAGAGGGCGCTGGAGTCTCTGCAGGCCAGTCTGGATGTGGAGGTGAAGGCGCGCACGGAGGCGGGCCGGCTCAAGAAGAAGATGGAGAGTGATGTGAATGAGCTGGAGGTGCAGGTGGACCAGCTGAACAAGAACAACGCAGAGCTGATGAAGACCGTGAAGAAGCTGCAGCAGCAGATCAAGGTGCGGCTCGTGTTCACGCAGGAGAACACACTGATGATGTGTGTGTGCTACATGCTCTGTGTGTCTCCTGCAGGAGCTCCAGGCTCAGCTGGAGGAGGAGGCGCGCGTGCAGGAGGAGCTGAGGGAGGAGCAGACGCTGCTGGAGCGCCGCTGCACTCTGCTGGTCACTGAGGGCGAGGAGAGCCGCGCTGCGCTGGAGGCGGCGGAGAGAGTGCGCAAGAGCCTGGAGACAGAGCTGCACGAGACCGCAGAGAAATACAACACACTCGACAGCCAGGTGCTGATACAACACATCAGATCCTTCATTACAAGCTTGTCAGTTATTCTACATGATGCTTATCAGGTCATTAGCTGATGATCCCTCTCAGAATCTTTATTTGTTCTTCATCGCTCCCTTGCAGTACATTCACAAACTCTCAGTCAGGGAGTCAACCAAAGTTAACTAAAAAAATAAAAAATAAAATAAACATTAACTAAAATAAAATATTAAAACCTTCTTTTATTTCAGGCCAAGGCACATTTCACATTTTCATTTAGTTTAATTTACACTGAAATAAAAGTGGATAAAACTATACAGACATATTCAAAAATTACTAAAAATGACAAAAACACACAACAAAATTACTCTAACTAAAATGAAAACGAACAGCGAGAAACTGAAGCGTTTTGGAATAATTCAACCAAACACATCTGATTTGAGATTAATCAGATATATATATTCAACATAAGCGTAATTTTAAAAAATACATCTTTTTTAAATACTGTAACAGTATTTAAATGTATATTATCAGTACATGCAGTCATTGTTTTGATGATTGATCACTGATGTCACTTTTGAGTACTCATGCTCAGTGTGATTCATTGGCAAAAAATCAATCAATAAATACTAAATGAAACAAAATGCATATAAATAAAAAGTACACATTTCTATAGACATAATACTACTGTTATCATGAATTCTTTTGGCCACAATAGTTAGTGAAAATCTGATACAGTCCAAATATTTTTATTTCCAGGGCAAATATAAAACTTACATTTCTAACATTTAGTACCAACCTAAAACCTTCTGTGTTCTTTATTTTTATATAAATCAGGGTTTTATTTTTATTTATTTTTTATTTTTTAACAGAAGTTTACCTTTGCAGAGCCTAATTCCATTTTTTTTTTTTTTTTTTTTTTTTGAAGAATCATAGCAATACAAGAAACAGGTCATTTGTTTTTTTTTATATGCAAATGATGTCCGACATTTCTAATTTTCATTTAGTTTAACTTGTACTAAAATGTGACCCTGGAGCACAAAAGCAGTCTTAAGTCCCTGGGGTATATTTGTAGCAATAGCCAAAAATACACTGTATGGGTCAAAATTATTGATTTTTCTTTTATGCTAAAGATAAAGATCATGTTCCATGAAGATATTTTGTAAATTTCCTACTGTAAATAAATATATAAAAACGTAATTTTTGATTAGTAATATGCATTGCTATCGCTGTAATTTGAACGACTTTAAAGATGATTTTCTCAATTTTTAGATTTTTTTGCACCCTCAGATTCCAGATTTTCAAATAGTTGTATCTCAGACAAATATTGCTCTATCATAACAAACCATACATCAATGGAAAGATTATTTATTATTTATTATTTATTATTTTATGTGATGTATAAATATCAATTTTGATATTTTGATAATTTTTACTTTTTTTGTGGTTTTTTGTTTGTAATTAATAATATGATTTAAATAAAAATGAATAAAAACTGTATAAACAGGTACAAAAAAACAACAACAGAAAATATAACAGTAAAAAAAAAAAAAATGTTATTATTTTTTTTTTTTTTAAGAATTATAGTAGTACAAGAAACAGATCATTTAAATATGCAAATGATGCCCTCTTATTCTGTCATGCTGCTAATGTGGAAGTATCTGCTGTTTGAAGTGAACAGAGCTGTTCTGTGCTCTCAGTTCCAGAGTGTGTCCAGCGGGAAGCGGAAGCTGGAAGTGGACGTCCAGCAGCTGACGCAGGAGCACGAGGAGCTGCAGGCTGAACTCAGATCAGCCAACGACAAGGCCAAGAAGTCTGCATGTGAGGTACAGACACACACACACACGGAGCGCTGAGAGAAAGGCCTGATGGTGTTGAGTGTGACGCTGTGCTGCCGGTCTGCAGACGGCGCGTGTGCTGGAGGAGCTGCGTGTGGAGCAGGAGCACATCATGCATCTGGAGCGCGTCAAGAAGAGCCTGGAGCTCCAGATGAAGGACATGAGCGGCAGACTGGAGGAAGCTGAGCAGATGGCCATGAAGGGAGGGAAGAAGATCATTCAGAAGCTGGAGGGACGGGTAAACAGCATTAACCTGATGAGCAGGGCTGGCCCATAAATATCAGCAATTACATATCATAAGATATTGATATTGATGACAATATTCATTTAGCATTATTGGGGAAGGAAATGTTTCCACTTGTTTGTTAGAGCTTGAGGATTACAGTAATTAAGTACCTTTCATTTACAGTAGGGCCCCATGAAACCAGTTAGATTTTTCCCGAAACTCTGGATGAAAATATTTAAATAAAACGAAAAACAGTGTTTTATTTTTTGAAATATGAAAACTGTTTTATTTTTATTGGATTTATTTTTTTCGTTTTATTTATTTTTTTTTATTGATATGAAATAAAAATTCAAAGTAATGACATGCTAAGTCATAATTATGACAAAGACATTCCTATGAAAAATTGTAGTTGAAAAAAGTTGAAACTGACATACAAAGTTAAAGTTATGAAATAAAAAGTCTAAATTATGACGTAAATGTTATGGTTATGAAATAAAGTCAAAATAATGACACACCAAGTCATTTATGAGATGAACATGTTACAATGTCATGATGACCAAGAAAAGTTCATTTTTACACACTGTACTAAGTCATAATAGAAATACTAAGTTATGAGATAGAAAGTTTACATTGTGACAGAAGTTATAGTTATAAAATAAAAAGTCATTTATATGTTGAAAAGCCATAAATTTAAGTCAAAATTTTTCATATTTATGAGATATTGAAATTACAAGTTAGTGGACAAAAAGTCAAAATTGTCATTAGGTTAATAACTTATGAAGTCATAATTGATATACTGTCATAATTATGACATAATAGACATTTTTGAATTATGAATTTTAACTCTTAATTTCAGCTTTGTATCTTATGACTTTTTATGTCATATAATCATTATGGTTTGCCAAAGCGCAATTTTTTTTGCCACATTTCAAATTGGATTAAGTTGTATCAAATTTGTTAACAATTTATGCGCTGTATCAAATTTAAACGCTCAGGTGAAGGAGCTGGAGCTGGAGCTGGACAGCGAGCAGAAGAGACACGCTGAGACGGTGAAGAGCCTGCGTAAGAACGAGCGCCGTCTGAAGGAGCTGCTCTTCCAGTCCGAGGAGGACCAGAAGAACCAGCACCGCATGCAGGAGCTGGTGGAGAGACTCCAGATGAAGATGAAAGCCTACAAGAGACAAGTGGAGGAGGCGGTAGGTCACCTCTTTATCTTCACATAGGTTTGGAACCTGGAAAAGTTTGGCTATTTTCTACATTTAGGCCCACTAATACATCTTTCTATGGAAGCCCATTTCTGCCACATCAGAATAAAATGTCTACTTTGGTTAACCATATTTATACTCATTATTATGAAAAAAAAAAACCCAGAAATATGTTGCAGAAAATGTGATGTGATGTGATGAAAAATCATAATTGACATAAGTCAAAATTGACATGCTAAGTTATAATTATGAGATACATCTTAATTGGGACTTAAAAGTTGTAGTTATGAAATTAAAAGTCAAAATAATGACATACTAAGTTATAATGATGACAAAAACATATATAATTAAAAGTCAATTATGACAGTCATAATTATGACATAAAAAGTCGAAATTTAAAATAAAGTTATATTTATGAGATAAAGTCTCATGACAGAAGTTATAGTTATGAAATAAAAATTCAAAATAATGACATACTAAGTCATTTGTGAGATAAAAAGTCATAATTATGACAACACATTCATATGAAAAATCATAATTGACGTAAGTCAAAATCAACATTTATAATTATGAGATAAAATTCTTAATTGACTAAATTTATAGTTGTGAAAAAAACTCAATATAATGTCAAATTTATGAGATAAAAATTCATACTGATTAAAAAGACAAAAATTATGACACCTGCAAAAAGGTCACAATTATAATTGAGATAAAAAGTCTTAATTAAGATATATGTTATGAAATAACTCAATGACAAAAAAGTCAAATATAAATCTAAATTATGGCAGTCATATTAATGAGTTGAAAATTCAAAATCGATATTAAGTCATAATTATTGGTTTCAAATAAGTTGAGTCATTTTATATGATAAAAACCTTTGTGACAAAGTCAGTTATGACATAAAAAGACAAAATCTTTGTCATAATTATGACTTTTAACTCATAATTTTGACTTTTCATGTCATATAATCATAATCATTATGATTTGCCAAAGCATGATTTTCGATGTCTTAGACATTTTAAGTAAAGTAAATTAACAATAATTAATGCATTATGAAAAAATTAGCAATGAGCAATAGCATTTTTAAAAATGATATAATAGTGCAACACATGATGAATAATTAAAATGTAGTATAAGAACTTCCAATTGTATTATTTTATGTTTTATTATTGTAATGAATATGGCCTTTGATGCTGATATGACAAACAAACGAATGAATACAAACTGTAGAAAATGAATGCATTAATGAATGCTTTATTTTGAAGTGTGAAACTTCATCAAGCTGTCAAACATATGATGCTTTATTAACAAAGTTCGGGAGGAGCACGTTCAGATAATTAGCCTAATTAACACAAGAGGTGCACAATCAGTAATCAACACAACTGACAAGATAAGAGATGTGTATATATAGTATTAATGTACCTATGTTTATTGTAAGTCTTTTTTTTGAAGGTTTTTTCAGAATCCCTTTATTTCCCCTTCTCTGCACTTACAACTATTCCTGTAGTGGGCTGTAGGGTTCAGAAATTAAGACAAATACATAACCTCTAATCTGTTTATTATATGTAAGTGTGAACTCGTGAAACAGCATGTGTGATGTGCTGTTGTTGATGCACAGGAGGAGCAGGCGAATGTGAATCTGACCAAGTACAGGAAGACGGTTCATGAGCTGGACGACGCAGAAGAGCGGGCCGACATCGCAGAGTCTGCGCTCACCAAGATCAGGACCAAGAACAGAGGCAGCTTCGGCAAAGGCTACTCATCAGTGAGTGTCTGTCAGGACAAAATGTTACGCCATCCGTCTCCAGCAGGAGTCAGTAACACTCTACTCGTGTGTGTGTTTAACGCAGGGTTACAGCACTCCCTATCCAGGCCTGGTGAGGTCACCCAGCTCTGTGGGGTCAGAGGGCAGAGGTGAGAAGGTCACTGATGAGGAGGAGTCCATCAGCTCTCTCATTCCCACATACTTGAATTCAATCAAGAAACTCATGATCGATTAGAATCAGAGATTTTTTTTTTTGTCTTCTGAATTCATAATTTTTGTCTTAAAAAATAACTGTAAACATATAAATCTTTTGATTACAACAAGTATCTATGCTCAGTATTATATTTGGCTATCATCAGCATGACTTTACTATCAAGAAACGAGAAAAACTGTCATTTCGTTTATTTTGTAATGTAGTCCAAGGAATAGTTCAACTAAAAATGAATGCATTCACCCTCTGGCCATGCATCAGATTTGGATAAATGTAGCATTGCATCATTGCTCACCAATGGATCCTCTGCAGTGAATGGGTGCCGTCAGAATGTGAGTCCAAACAGCTTATAAAATCATCACAAAAGCTGTGTGTTTGTAAGAAACAAATCCATCGAGACGTTTTTAAATAAAATGCAAGCCCATAATCCATAATAGCACTTCCTCCAGTGAAAAAAGTCCATCTCCTGTTGTCTCTCACATCAAAATCCAGCCACATTTAGAGCTGTTCTTGAGATTTCTCTCCTGATTCAGACCAGACCACTTTTTTAACTGATGGACTGGAGTGGTGTGGATTACTTGTGATGTTTTTATCAGCTGTTTGGACTCTTATTCTGACGGCACCCATTCACTGCAGAGCATCCATTGCTGAGACACTGATGCAATGCTACATTTCTCCAAATCTGATGAAGAGACGAACTCATCTACATCTTGGATGACCTGAGGATGAGCACATTTCCAACACATTCCTTTTAAATGAGGACAGCTTTAGTAATACATAGTCAATAGGACAAATAAGTATCTGTTATGAAGTACACATTCACTTTGAAATGAAATCATGATTCAATATTCTAAAAAAAATTAGAAATGCATTGAATGGACATTCATTCAGTATATATTATTCCCTTGCTCAGTAGTGTAATGTTTGCATTAGTTTTGTATTTATTGATGACAGCTACATAAATATTTAAAATGATAAACCCTGTTTAGTTAAACATTTAATTTAATGTCATTTATATTACAGAAAATACAAATGGATGATATTCAGCAGTTATTCTTCATTTACATCATTGTATAACAGGGAGAGAATGAATTTTTTGAACATGTACATCAGTAATGCAGATGCATTAAATGCATAAGCTGGTACTGTCAGAAAAAACAAACAAACAAACAATGAAATCCAGTTTAAACATCTCAAAGATCCTTTAGGAAAAGTGTTAATTGGTTTCATATAAAAAATAAGCATTGTGCAGAATCATTTACATATATTATTTGTAGCTCTCTCACTTTAGAGTAAATGGTTTGGGGAAACAATATTGGGCCCAAATAATGACTGTTTGAGACTTCTGTATATTTGAACAAACACACAGAAAATAAAACATCTTTACATGTGTTTGTGTTCTTTTGTTGATTGAGTATGAAGTGATGTAAACCCTGAGTCCATGACAGCAGTGTGAGACTGTGAGCAGCTGTATTCATATACAATATAATACCAGATCTGTTATGTTTATGATCTTGCATCGAGTTGTATAATATCCTGCGTAAGCTGAAATCAACACTGACCCTCTTTACTTGCTGATCCATGTTTCTGGACTTACATGATTCATACATGGTATTCCAAAGGACAAAGTTGTGATATTTTCAGAATGTTATGGGCTTCTCCACCTGAATCAAATCTCCTTTCAGTGTTCATTTTGGTAAGTAACTCCCATATCTTTTTTAATATTACTGACATTTGCATTTCTTTTTCTCATTGAATATTCTGATTTTACTCAGAAATAAATAACATTATGTAGTTAAATGGGTTCATGTCGACTTTAAAGAGACAGTTCACCCAAAACTGACAGAAAATTCTGTTTATAACCCTCAAGATGTTCTAAAGAAAAAGAGTTTCTTTCTTCTGTTGAACATAAAAACAGTTCCCGGTATGGAAGATAAATATGGATCTAATAATATGGAACAAAACAAATGTTTAGTTTCATATTTCTTTCCATACTTAGAAGTCAATGGCTACCATCAATTGTTTAGTTGCCTTTTTTCCCCTCCATACTATGGAAGTCAATGGGTACCATCAATATTAGTTCCATATTTTTCCCCACATACTTAGAAATCGATGGCTACCGTCAGCTGTTTAGTTTCCTTTTTTTTTTCTCCTTACTATGGAAGTCAATGGCTACCGTCAACTGTTTAGTTTCATTTTTTCTTTCTCCACTATGGAAGTCAATGGCTACCATCAACTGTTTAGTTCCATTTTTTCTTTCTCCATACTATGGAAGTCAATGGCTACCATCAACTTTTTAGTTCCAAAATTTTTCCCCCATACTTGGAAGTCAATGGCTACCGTCAACTGTTTATTTTCATTTTTTCTTTCTCCATACTATGGAAGTTAATGGCTACCGTCAACTGTTTAGTTCCATTTTTTCCCATACTTGGAAGTCAATGGCTACCATCAACTGTTTAGTTTCTTTTTTCTCTCTCTCCATACTATGGAAGTCAATGGGTACCATCAACATTAGTTTCACATTTTTCCCCCCATACTTAGAAATCAATGGCTACCATCAGCTGTTTAGTTTCCTTTTTTTTTTCTCCATACTATGGAAGTCAATGGGTACCATCAACTGTTTAGTTTCTTTTTTCTCTCTCTCCATACTATGGAAGTCAATGGGTACCATCAACATTAGTTTCACATTTTCCCCCCCATACTTAGAAATCAATGGCTACCATCAGCTGTTTAGTTTCCTTTTTTTTTCTCCATACTATGGAAGTCAATGGGTACCATCAACATTAGTTTCACATTTTTCCCCCCATACTTAGAAATCAATGGCTACCATCAGCTGTTTAGTTTTCTTTTTTTTTTCTCCATACTATGGAAGTCAATGGGTACCATCAACATTAGTTTCACATTTTTCCCCCCATACTTAGAAATCAATGGCTACCATCAGCTGTTTAGTTTCCTTTTTTTTTTCTCCATACTATGGAAGTCAATGGCTATCGTCAACTGTTTAGTTTCACCCCCCCGCCATATTTGGAAGTCAATGGCTACCATCAACTGTTTGGTTACTAACAGCCTTCAAAATATCTTCTTTTGTGCTCAACAGAAGAAAGAAGAAAGTCGAACATGTTTGGAACCACATGAAAGTGAAGTAAATGATGACAGAATGATCATTTTTGTGTGTACTGTCGCTTTAAGGCAAGCGAGAGCTTTGATTAGTCACAGAACTGAAATCAGTTGTAATAGTTGTTGCAGCAGCAGCAGTTACAGTATATATTAGTACTATTTCACATACATGAACTCGGTTCAATCAATGCTGAATCCGTATAGCATGATTGCATCAGAAGATACTGACAAACACATCAGTTCTCCCGAGTGAAATCCTGCAGATGCTCACACAGTCTCTGCCACATCTCGAGAGCTCTTTCAGTCAGATTTGTGGGAAGGTTATGGTACCTCGGTTCTCTCTCAACCTTCTGCTCGGTTTGAATCATGATCTTTCTCCTGGTTTAGGCCTCAGAAGTGTTTTTGAGAGATCAATCCCATGTTAGGACAACATGGAGCGCTTTCTCTTCAGCCAGTGCTGCGTTTCAGCGTCTCTAAAGCAGCCGGACGAGGGAACGAGGGCGAGTCTGATGGTCTCAGATGTTCATGTCCACCGGTCTCAGCTCGCCCGTCTTGTGTTCTTTGACCCACAGCTCTCGGTCTCTGGCGGGGTCCACGCTCCGCAGGAGTTTGTCCACCGGCTCTATGGTCTGGAGATGAAACAGCAGGTTATCATTAATCGTGATCTGTATGAGTGAGTGTGGATGAGGCTGTTTAACTCACGCTTTGGTTGAACATGTCGGTCTCGTGTCGTAGCGTTGTGTACTGACACAGATGCTGTCTGATCATCTCCACACGCTCCACCTCCAGACGCTCCAGCTCCTGTCAGGAACAAGACGTATAGAGATTGTCTAGTTTATTTGGGTTTTTAATAGAAAATGCTTTTGTCTTTAAATCAGAGTTTTATTGCATCCTTTTCTTGCATCTCTTATCAGTGTTGAAACATCAAGTTTCTCAGTGAGGTCTCTTTGAGTTAACATAAGCAATGCATTGCTCAATGCATTACAGGATTTATGTTTATGTTAGTTTAAAACTGTTCATTGTAGTTCATGTCAGCTCAGGTCCATTAAATATTAACAAAAGCAACTTTATTCATGTTTAGTAAATGTTGAGTTACCATTAACTGAGATTAATAAATGCTTCAGAGATGAAAACCTAAAACTCATCAATGCAATCTGTCATTTGACTATATTAAGCAGTCAGAAGTGGCATTATCTGTGAAAGCGCAGTCAATCTCTCACCAGACTGCTGGTCACCATCTCCTCAAACCACTTGGACTGGGACTGATTGTAGAGGTCAACACAGCGCATCAGGTCATCTCCTGAAGATACAGAGGCTGCTGAGTTACACATGCAGGACTCATACATCATCATGGCTATGGTCTAATAAGTTTCCCAGGTTGAGAGGTCTGCTGAAGCTGCACTGACCGGCCTGCGTGGATTTCCTGCGCGCTTTCTTGATGTCCTCCTCGATCTTACTGTTCAGTTTGATCTCCAGCTGCTGGGTTTTTAAATCCAGATCCTTCTGCCGGTCTGCAAGCGCTTTCCGTGCCTGATGAAGAACATGAGATTATGAGAGACGAGATGAGCATGATGTGTTTTGGGTTTTCGGGGGCTTTTGGTGGTTGATGTTGAGTTTTAGATTTTGAGTGATGTGAACAATTAAAGAAGTAAATTTATTTTCTGATTATGAATTAACTCTAATTAAAATCCTTATAACAACAGCATATTAAAAAGAAGACAATTAAAATCACTTGTTCTTTTTCATTACGCTCTTTCTTAAAGGGAGAGTTCAACCTAAAATAAAAATGCTGCCAACTGACCGTTCGCAAAGAACATGACAGATTTTCTGTTATGCAAAACAAGTATTTTAAAGTAATTCCTTAGCTAATTGACATTACTGTGGCAGCCAACGACAGCACAGCTTAAACCTCCACACATTTTTATATTTAGTTATATCGAAAAAGTTTCAATTCAGTCTATCTTTTTTACCCTGTTTTAACGTGGTTTTCTATGGAGACTGGCCATAGATGTCGGGCAAGCTTGCTTCGAATGGTCAATTACTTACACGCATGTGTTTCTATATTTGCATGTGTGCTTATATTCAAACTTGCCATTGATGTGACTGATCACAAAACATGCGAGAACCAGCGCTGTTCGCTGTGTGAATGTGCAAATAATGACCGTTTGTATTGAGTGCGCTGTCCCTTTAAAAGACGGCAAATTGTTTTGTTCCTGCTGGCGAGATCAGTAAAAGCTCTATGAGAAGGTCATTGGTTTGAAGGGCATGAGATTATATATAGAAACCTAATGGGCTCCAGAGACGAAAAATGGTCCACTTCAGAAAATATGCTGGACTTTTATTAATGCATGAGAAAAATCCCTGTAACTTTAGAAGATGCTAAATATGAAGACTTAAATATGGCCACATATTCATGACACATGAGAGGAATCATGTTTTGCAGTCAGTACCTTCTCCACGGCGGCGTTTCGGCTGGCCAGCTGCTTCCTGAGATCCGCCATGTGATGGTCGAACTTCTTCATGTCCTTTTTGAAGTTTTCCCGGAATATCAGCAGAGGCTTTTCCACTTCACTCTGAAGCTGAAGCACATCAGAGTGTTTGACTTTAGAAAGCTGCAAGAAACTAAAGCCAAACATAAAAAATATCCTCCTACACCATGTCTTTTTATTGCTTCAGTGTCAGAGATGCATATTCGTGTATATGTACAGTAATACTGACAGTGTGTGTGTAACCTCTGCTCTCATATTCTTCAGAGAGCAGAACATCAGCACAGAGCACATTCCTCCAGACCAGCTGTGCGTTTAGACCGGCTCAGAATGAATCCTGCATGCAGTCCTGCATCTTTCTGTTTCAACATCTCACCTTGGAGGAGAACTTGAGATGAACTTCTGCTTCATCTGCCAGGCTTTTCTTCAGCTGAGACCAAGCTTCTCCAAGCGTGCTGAGAGAAGATGACAAGGGACAATATATTTAATAAAATATAAACAATAAATATACATTAAATGTAAAATTGTATATATATTATTAAATGTATTAAAGATATTATACATATATATATTTTTAATACATCATTTTTTTATATAAATGCATTAAATATATTTTGAATAAAATATATAATATATATATATTTTTTTATAAAATGTAATGTAACTTTTTATTAAATATAGGAAAAATATCTGTTATATTTTATAACTCTTCCTGCTCTTTTCCTTCTCTTCTCTCGGTCTGGATATGTTTGATGTTTTTGTGATTTTTTTTTTTTTATAGGTTTGTGCGTGACCGCCTCATTGATTGGTTGTTTCGTGTGTTTAGACTGAGCCGATCTGAGACCTTTCCGTTCGGACTGACGCACTGATTCAAAGGAGCACTTTCAATAAAAGACGTGGGAGGAATTTAACAATCTAAACTTTAGCTGAGTCAAATCCACAAGGCTGAATATCAATACTTTTCTCTCTCACTGTCAGTAAGGGAAGATAATTCTGTATGAATCCATAAAAATACATCTGATGATTCATTTCTCCTCAGACGTCAGATTGCAACCTGAACCTCTGGTTTGAACCTGCTTCTCCTGTTTACTGAGAGAGGTGGGTATTTAGCTATTAAACATATATATATTTTTCAGTATTTTGACTTTTTCATTGAACATATATCTTTATAATATTTACTCTTCTTTTGCTCAGCAGGGCTGCATTTATTGATAAAAAATATGGTAAAAATTGTGAAATATCATTGCAATTTAAAATAACAGTTTTCTATGTGAATATATATTCAAATGTAATTTATTCTTGTGACCAAGCGGAATTTTCAGCATCATTACTCCAGTCTTCAGTGTCACATGATTCTTAAAAATATATTCTAATATGCTGATTTGCTGCTCAACAAACATTTCTGATTATTATCAATGTTGAAAACAGTTGCGCTGCCAAAATTTTTTGTGGAAACTGAAACATTTTACTTTGCAGGATTAACAGATGAGTTGAAAGTTCAAAAGGACAAATATAAATCATTTGTAATATTATAAATATCTTTACTGACACTTTTGATCAACTTAATGCATACTTGATGCAGAAAAGCATTATTATTTTAAATTGGACCCTAAACCTTTGAACAGTAGTGTTCATAATGTATATGCAGCATACAGCAATAATGGCATCATCAACTCCAGAGGCCAGTCATACAATGGCAAAAATGCAAAGCCATAAGGTCATGACCTGCATTTCTGCAACAATGATTTCTGCATGGCAGCAACACAAGTCATGAATTTAGGAATAAACAAGAGGTTGTGAGCGCATATGCAGGAGCTGGACAAAAAAACAATGGTCGGTGTTGTGGGCGAAGATGCGGGGGCTGAGAGTCAGAAGAATGGCGGGATTGTTCCGTCTGTCTGTGGGATGGTGGGCGGCGCTCGCTGACACGCTTTGCATTGTATATGAAACAATTAGCCTTCTCTACCACACTGACGTGCTGCTGAAAAAAATCACTGGCAGTTGTGCTGATACCAAACACTATAAGAGTACAGCAGCTGATGGTGATTTACAAAAAAACATGCACACTTGATAATGAGGATGTGTGACACTGAAAGTGATAGTTTACTCAAAAATGAACATTTGCTGAAAACGTGCCCACCCTCAGGCCATCTTGAGATGTAGATGAGTTTGTTTCTTCATCAGATTTGGAGTAATGTAGTATTGCACCACTTGCTCTGCAGTATACGGGTGCTGTCAGAATGAGAGTCCAAACAGCTGATAAAAACATCACAATAATCCACAACACTCCAGTCCATCAGTTAATGTCTTTAGAACACTAAAGCTGTGTGTTTGTAAGAAACAACTCCAGCATTAAGATGTTTTTAACTTCAAACTGTTGCTTCTAGGTAAGATATCAGACCATAATCCATAATAACGCCTCCTCTAATGAAGTCATCTGGTCTGAATCAGGAGTGAAATCTATTTTAGATAAAAAATGTCTTAATGATGGATTTGTTTCTTAGAAACATGCAGCTTTTGTCTTCTTAAGACATTAACTAATGGATTGATGGAGTGGATTATTGTAATGTTTTTATCAGCTGTTTGGACTCTCATTCTGACGGCACCCATATACTACAGAGGATCAGGTGATGGAATGCTACATTTCTCCAAATCTGATGAAGAAACAAACTCATCTACATCTTGGGCGACCTGAGGGTGAGCACATTTTCATTTTTGGGGGAACTATTTCTTTAAGAACACAACTGAAGGGGTTTCACATTGTCAGTCACAATCCATTCAGCCATGACTTTAGTCAGTTTATAAATCATCATATTTGTCTGAAGGTCACTGCATGAGATTCTGAGTTTGTAAGGAGAAAAGAGGGTGTATTCTTCCACGTCTGCCATTGTTTTCCTCCAAATGTTAGGTGACGTACCCTTCCTCCTGCGCAGCCAGCGGGATCTGCGAGAGCTTCGACAGGTTCTTGGCGTATTCCTCCTCAATCCTGATCCTGTCCAAATAAATAAATAAAGGAATTTAAGTTGTGCTGGAGTGATAGAGCGCAGCACATGGATCTGTGGCACATGTGAAGAGACTGAGCGCAGATGTCTGTTCTGACTTTCACACACTAAGGTCATTTCCTTCCCAGACTCAAGTCTTTCTCCTCAGGGACAAACACACTTCATGTGAACCCCGATTGTAGCTCATTCGATCCAAATCTCAGTGCAAACATAACCGAAGAAGAATTACGTTTAAAACTAATGTTTGAGAGCAGATCTAAAGTTCACGGCAAGAAAGAATCAAGCACTCTTTATGAAACTATTCATGAAATACAGGAAATGTGCTACAGGAAGTTGTGTGTGCTGTGTTGTTGTGTTTTCATGTTTTTAGTCAAGGCAACAGAAATTACAGCTGCTATATCAAGATATTACACAATTTCACCAACATAGATAATGCAATAATACCCATGGGCGTATTTGATGTAAGAGCGTAGTGACCACACATATAACTAACTACTGTCATGGTTAGATCAGCGTAATGATGATGCTTTCTGGAACAACTATTGTGCTATTAAATATAGTTGACATTCAGAAACTGTAACTAGCTGTTTCTTTCTACTTCAGAAAACAGGATTATGAATTTATGCCTTGCAGTTGAGACTTTGTAGGATTGATGTAACTTTAAATTTCACAATTATGATTTTATGTCACAACTGTGGCTTTGTTTCTCGTAACTGTGACTTTATATTGTCACGATTGTAACTTTATTTCTTATTTTAAACATTTTCAGTAATTATAAGGTTTTTTTTTTTTTTTTTAGGCTGAAATTTGTTTCCATAAACTACAACTGCCATACATAAAAAAGTGTATTTTTTGCCAAAACACTATAGGTACTACAGTTATTATAGAAAAAAATTTTTTTTGAGTGAATATTTTTTTTTTTCTGTCTTCTGCTCTCAGTCTGGATGACAAACGTTTACCTCTCCCGCACAAACTCGGCCATCTCTTTCTGTATCTGCCTTCCCTTCAGCTGTTTTTGCAGCAGAACCTCAAATCCTGAGACGGTGGTGCTTCTCTGCGCGTCCTTTCTGTCCGCCTGGATCCACAGACAAAACACAAGGCAGATTCATGAGCACGGAAGCGTGATAAAGTGGCAGAACAAGGATTCGGTGGGATCTTCTCCATTCAAAACTACAAGCCAAAGCAGATTACTACAGCTGTTTGATGAAATTCATGCTGTTAAAGGGATACTCCACCCCAAAATGAAAATTTGTCATTAATCACTTACCCCCATGTCGTTCCAAACCCGTAAAAGCTTTGTTTGTCTTCGGAACACAATTTAAGATATTTTGGATGAAAACCGGGAGGCTTGTGGCTGTCCCATAGACTGCTAAATACATAACAGTGTCAAGGTCCATAAAAGATATGAAAGTCGTCATCAGAATACTCCATCTGCCATCAGTGGTTCAACCGTAATATTATGAAGCGATGAGAATACTTTTTGTACACGAAGAAAACAAAAATAACGACTTTATTCAACAGTTCCTCTCCTCTGTGTCTCTCCAAATCAGCGTAGTGCCATTTTGGCAAATCTGAGCAGTACGCAGGCAAAAAGTATTCTCGTCGCTTCATAACGTTATGGTTGAATCACTGATAGCAGATGGAGTATTCTGACGACGATTTTCATACTTTCCTGGACCTTGACAGTGTTATGTATTTGGCAGTCTATGGGACATTCTCAAGCCTCCCGGTTTTCATCCAAAATATCTTAAATTGTGTTCCGAAGACAAACGAAGCTTTTATGGGTTTGGAAGGACATGGGGATAAGTGTTTAATGACAAAATTTTCATTTTGCGGTGGAGTAACCCTTTAAACAGTTTAAAAGGATATGCAAAGCATGTCGTTCGCACTGTTTGTGAGGCTTTGTGGTTTGTCAGTGGTTGGAGGCGTTCTTGCTTACCCAAAAATAATCGCAGTAGCTCCACTCGTCTGGTTTGAGCAGCTGCTGTTCAGACATGTGTAGTGGAAGAGGAAACGTCACACAGTTGATCTACAGAGGGAAACAAATCGTGAAGAGAGATACCATCCAGGGAGGTCATGTAGATGAGGGAGGTGAACTGTCGAACAATTCCAACCCTCAATACAGAGCAATTCACAAAACTGTAAAAATGGACAGTAAGCGATACCAGCAAAGCTTCAGGAGAACATGTCCTAAACTAACTTATGATCCAGGGCTGCCAATCACAAAAACATCAGTGATGACCAGTATAATATAATGGAAATCATAAGTGAATTAGACAAAGTAAGAAACAGTAACAATTCTAACACATAAACATAATGAAACACAATCACTCATCCTCAAATGAAAATTATACAACAGTTAGGGTTAATTCAGGATAACTGCGAAAAATGGTGTCCCAATTTTTACCTGGATTCAACCTGTTTGAACTGAATCACTCCACTTGTATGTGTTTGTGTGTTAGATGGAGGAGATTTTACAGCCACTCTTTCTGCAATCATAGTTCTACACCAATAAGTGGCGATAAATGAGTCATTGAATCACTAATTCAAGCGATTTGTTCAAGAACACTGATTCATTCAGATTTTATGAGTGAGTCACTGAATCATTGATTTGAATTGATTCGTTCAGAATACTGATTTATTTAGGAACGAATCAGTTGAGTTGCTTTATGAGTAAGTCATCGAATCATTTATTTAAATAGATTCGTTCTAAACACTGATTCATTCAGAAAGGAATCAGGTGAGTGGCGTTATGATTGAGTCACTGAATGGTTCATTTGAGTTGATTTGTTCAAAACACTGATTCATTAAGGAACAAATCAGGTGAGTTGCTTTATGAGTAAGTCATCGAATCATTTATTTAAATGGATTCATTCTAAACACTGATTCATTCAACAAATCAGGTGAGTGACTTTATGAGTTAGTCATTAAATCATTCATTTGAATTTATTTGTTCAAAACACTGATTCATTAAGGATTGAAATGGACAAGTGGCTTTAGGGGTGAGTCACTGAATCACTTATTTGTATGGATTCATTCTAAATACTGATTCATTCAGAAACGTAACAGGTGAGTGTCTTTATGAGTGAGTCATTGAATCGTTGACGGAACTGAATCGTTAGGAATGATACACCACTGCTGTGTGTCGCTCGGAGACACTCAACTGAAGCTTCTGCAAAACTAGTTTGTAAAAAGCATCTGATATAATGTCGGAAATGTAATTACTCAATTCAAATGATTAAATTACTCAATGTAAATTAATTTGCTAATTTACATTCTGTATCAAATTCACAATCATTGATTGTTTTTATGCGTTGTTGGTTGATGACGTCAGGTGTAAAAGCTGAAAATTGTATATTTTAATGAAAAATACAAATAATCCTGATGAATCGTGAACAATGATACCATGAACATATATTAAAAAGTAAATATTGTCGCTATAAATATGTCGCTAGTCGTTAGGATGTGTGTGCTTTACACCATGCATACTGTACGGTTTATGTAGAAATACTATCTGTAGGCATATTTGTCAAACTTTATTAATTTATTTCGTGTCGAAGGTATCTGGTTACATGATGTCAACATTCTTTCCTTATATGTATGATAAATACAGGTTTTTCCTGAACCGATGATATGACTGCAGTCTTTATCTCAAGTGTACATCATTTCAAACTTTTCAAAATAATTATTCTTTTTTTAGGTGTAAAACTATTCTTAAGTGCAAAGTTAGTTAGTGAGTTAAAGCAGCTTGTAATGTTAATGCATGAGCTCCGCGTGCAATGATCTGTCCTGTACTGTAAACACACTCGAGAAGAAGCAGCTGTTGATCAATTACAGCTCAGTGTGGAGCTCCAGCAGCTGTTTATGCACTTTAAACTGAGAAAACAGAAGGACTGGAGCTGTAACACCCTGTGTTAGTATGCAAAAGCCTACTGACCATCTAATAAATGATGCTCATGAAGGTCTACACAGTTTATGGGCTTCAGATTATTTGTTTGTTTATGCAAAACATTTTAGGCATTTTAATCACACATACTGCAGGCCTATAACTAAGCATCACTGCATTAAGAAAATATTGCCAGGATTACTATTGTTAATTTAAACTCACTGCTCCTCTTTTGTAAAACATGGATATTGGCCCTACTGTTTAGATGCAGAATGACTTGTGTGGACGTTTCTGAGGTCTGACGCTGCTGTCCGCAAGGGGAAAGTATGATGCTGACTCTGAATTGGTGGCAAAGGAAATTCCCTTCGGTTTGAATGAGCTCACAACACTCCCTATGTTGCCTAATGTTTGAATCTGCATCACAGCAAAAGAGGAAATGGCACAGAACAGGCCTCATATTGCAACTGTTGTCTCACTTCTGGTTTGTCTGCAAACTGGATTTTTCTGGATAAACAGAACAGGCGTGTGCATTGACTGGTTGCACAATGATCATAAGTTCCTCCAGATTCAAACGCTGATCCTCCTGAGATTTTCAGAGGATTATTATGCCATTGTGCAAAAGCTGGATAATGTAAGGAGAGATGGAGGAGGAGAACGAGCCTCCACACACGTTTGCATCGGCTCTGATGAAGATAATCAAGTGTGGCACACTGGACTAATGAATCGAAACGGTCAGAGTCTGCGTCATTGTCGGCATGATGGGAACTATCTGATCTCCATGTCAGCAAACATCCCAGTAATGTGAAAGGAAGATGGCAGTGGGTGTTTAAATGAAGACGTCAGCTTTCTGAGCACAGGAACATTCGGCTATTCCTCTATCATTCCTCTTTCATTATTTACTTTACTCTCAGAATGAGAAAAAGACAGAAAGAGTGAGAGAAAGAAATCTGCTAGTCTCATCTTTCTCTACTAGCAGTTACACTCAGAACACTGATTTGTGTTGCTTGTTCTTTGTAGTCAGTTATAATGAGTTAATGGCTAAAACATTGTTCTTGAACATTTATCATTTTATTGCATTGCATGCAATCAATTTCTAAAATGCATAACCATAACCAGATGGACAGAACCATATCTGGTTACCATATCTGGATGGACAAACAAAAGAAACATATCTTTTTTTAATATCAAGTCTATCTGTTTAATTTAGAACTCGATTAATTTATAGGAGAATATATATATAAATATATATGTATATATATTAAATTTAAAATTAAATTAAAATTAAATTAAATTTATGCATTTAGTAGACGCTTTTATCCAAAGCGACTTACAGTGCATTCAGGCTATCAATTTTTACCTATCATGTGTTCCCGGGGAATCGAACCCCCAACCTTGCGCTTCGTAACGCAATGCATATATATATATATATGGATTAAAAATAATTAATTACTTGATGGATTATTAAGACTTGCTGTTTAGTGACTAAAGGTGAGAGTGAAGAGCCTAATAATTGTAGAAAAATATTCACCTCTGCATTCAGGAAAGTCTGTTTTTGTGTGATGTTTCCGTTTCATTAGCTGTTCTTTTTGCTTGCATCAGCCCTAATGATAGCAGGTTTATGGGAATCCCATAAATACTCTGTAACTATACTGAAATTAAGCAATTTCACAATTTATCTTCTCATTTTTTATATTGTTACATTGTTGAAGTTGTTGAAAGTCCTGATAACTCTTATGAACAGCTCTTTGTTCAGACAGTGACTCATGTCTGACAGTCAGGGTAATACTCAAATCCCTTACAGATTGTTCATTGAAGAACGAGTCAGTAAGTTCACCTCATTTATTTATAGCTACTCCTGTGAGACTGCATTGCAAATATTGCTGCATCTTATGGTCGCTCTATGCAAATCAATCAAGTTCAGAAGACCATCAGTAGTTACACATCAAATGAGGTTAAATCTGCCTTGTAGTTTAACATCATTTCAGATATGTACATGAATAATGTGCTTATCAAAGCTGCTGATATTCCTTTTCTATGTCAAATGCAGTGCATTTGCTTACAGACGTCACTTGTATCCTCAGAAACTCAAGGCATCCTCCTGCTGGATGCGGTTTCATCATTGATCTGTAATGCATCACAGGTGTGCATTTCTGATCTGTTTGTGTTGCACAACACAGGTGCAACTATGATAATCACACCTGATGCGGAGGAACGTCAATGTAGTTGCACTGGTACATTTGCAACCCAGATCTGTACTTTACTTGAGGCCTGTTAAAACCCAATACCTGCACCTTTACTCAGTTACATTTACAAGAATGAAGAACAAGTGTTTTATTTCATCATGATGTAAATCTTCTCATAACTATTTTAAAATAACTGTTTTTTTTTTTCTCCTAATGTGACTAACGAGCCAATCAATCATACTCACATGAGATCATTACTGGGTGAAGCAGTCCTTTCAGACACAGACTACATTAATGTGTTTTTATAAAAGCTATGATTGATGAACTTGAGTCAAGTGTGAACACGGTTCATGATTAGTCTACAAATCATTATATTCAAATGGAAAACCATTGTAAAATCATTCAGGTAACAGCTTTCACTTTAACATTTGACCATGACATAATAAATGCCAATTATTTATTAATTTTGGAAACATGTGATTGAGCTGCCTTATTATATTTTTTTCTCTTTTTGGGCATTTTTTTAATAAGTGAAAATATATAGTTGCCTGTATATTATAGGCAATGGATATGTTTGGGTCCTTGGTATTAATAATCTTGGTAAAAATAATCTGCCTATTGGTAAAGATGATCCAACGGCTTACGTGATGTCAGAGGAAAAGGAAAGTCATTGCAGAGGCAGAGCAAGTTAGAACAAATTGCTTCAAGATAACATTTTGTTTTCATTATAAAAGCATGCACCGAAGATGCATTCACAATACAACCAGAAACATGCTTTTGGAAAGTAAACATTGTCCGTTTGGGTTTCCTGTTTTCCTGAATGTGTTTTGTTGTCATGCAGTTTAAGTATCTGATATCAGTTTGTTTGTCAGTCTTCAGCGTGTGTTTGTTCTGCTGTCGTACTCACAGTTACTGTGGATTCGCACTCCTGCTTCCTGCTGGGAGAAGTCGAGCCAGGACTCTGACAGAAGACACAAAACTGAGCGTCAGACATCATCGTGATGCTGCGATGTGTGTGTGTGTGGTGTGAGTTGTCATCTCCACCCTGAGCTCATCAGGAGGGAGAGAGAAAGAAAAGTGGGTTTCATAGGTGACATCTGCCGCACCTTCAGTAAATGCTCATTGAAGGTGATTTTGTGCCACTGCAACACGTTTTTCTGAATACACCCCCTTGTTTTCCATTTGTTGGCTTGACATAGTTCCACCCCCAAACTCACACGATTGGTTGAGCTGATGTTGCTGTGTCGGGATGCAATGTTTTGAGAGCAGCACACAGGCGTTTTCAGGAGAATCAGCCTACGAATGGCTTACTAATAGTTAGTCTTGTAAAGCCAGACCTTTAATGAACAGCATAAGCACATTACAGCTGATTCTGGCCAAAAACACCCACTTAAACAGGAAGAAAACGCCTGACCAACCCATGGAGCACCCAACCTTAGCAATGACAGATTGACGTGGGGGGAAATATTCATATAACACTGAAATAATAATAAGTGCTGAGAGAAACATTTGGAATGTTTTTGAAAGATGTCTCTTCTGCTTACCACTGCTGTGTTTATTTGACCCAAAAATAGAGTAAAAACAGTGATACTATGAAATATTATTACATTTTAAAATAGCTGTTTTTATGTGAACATATGATAAAATGTAATTTAGGCTATTCCCGTGATCTAAGCTGAATTTTCAGCATCATTATTCCAGTTTTCAGTGTCATTTGATCCTTCAGAAATCATTCAAGAAATATTTTTGTGGAAACCATGATGCATTTTATTTTTCGGGGATGCTCTGATGAATAGAAAGATAAAAAACAGCATTTATTTTAAATCAAAATCTTCTGTAACATTATAAATGTTTTCATGGTCACTTTTGATCAATTTAAAGCACCCTTGCTGAACAAAAGCATTAATTTCTTTAAAAAAAAAAAAAATCATTGGGACTGTGTAACTCAGAAAATAAAATCTGATTTCATTTGATTGCTACAAATCGCCTCAAAAATACACTGTTTTTTCAGTGATAAATCAAGTTCAGTTTCTTCCTGAGAAGCACTCATTTTATCATTATAATGATAATTTATTATTATAAATGCAACTCGTTTCCTGGCAGATTGATAAAAAGCACCTTTGGGATAATATTAGATTTTGGCATATTGAGAAACTGCTTTATAATCCCTCCAAAAAAAAAAAAAAATAAATAAATAAATATGTTGAACCATCAATAAATTGATATGCAATGAAAAAATGTAACTAGCTCAAAGAGTCTCAGCTTGAATAAATCTCTGTTAGACAATTGTTTTAATGCCAGTGATGCAGATGGAGAGACATACAAAAATAACTTTTGGAATAAAATCAGATTTGTAGTCCAGAGGAATCTGCAAAATGAATAAATGAGAACTAGTCCATATGTGAGAGATCAGCCGTACCTGTTGATCTGTGCTGGTCTTCTGCATCGGGACATGCGATGGTTCAGTCTGATGCAACGGGCTGCCATTACCATGAAATCCATTCACTGGAGAGAAAAAAAAACACTGAGATGAGTTTGATTTAGAGCCAGGAGAGATCAACATCTTTTCCTCTCACAAGGTCGTGTAACAAAGACGCAGAGCAGTGTGTAATGAAGAGCATGCACTGCTATTGTGTACAGAATCAATGCAAGTCTCCATTTGTGAATTGAATTCATACAATGTTTGTCACAAAACACGCTGCACCAAAGCGGCTTTCCAGACAACACTGCCTTAAAAGAAGAATTCACTCATACGGTTCACTGATAAAAGACAATTCATGTTTTGGAATCACTAAAAAGAATCAGTTCATAAGAGTCATTCTTTAAGGAATCTGACTACACTGGTTGTCTATGTTTTTGAATCACTAGGAAGAATCATCTTATAAGAGTCAACCATTCAGGAATCAGAATGCATGGTTGTGTATGTTTTCGATTCACTAAAAAGAATCAGTTCATAAGAGTCATTCTTTAAGGAATCTGACTACACTTGGATGTCCATGTTTTTGAATCACTAGGAAGAATCGTCTCATAAGAGTCAACCATTCAGGAATCAGAATGCATGGTTGTGTATGTTTTTGATTCGCTAAAAAGAATCAGCTCATAAGAGTCATTCAGACTACACCGGTGGACTCAGTTTTTGTGTGAACTACCCCTCTAATAGATCCAGTCAGCAGGCCAAGGACAAGTCCGAGAACAAGCACCTGAAGAAGAAAGTGATTCCTTTCTCATTGAGACACAATATCTCCAACCTTCCAGACGTTTTACAGCACCTCCTGCACTCTGTCTAATTATAAACAGCCTGACTATATTTGTAGAACAAAAGAGCCTGTTCTGGTGCTGATGGTCTGTGTGCGATAACAAGCTGCTCTATTCTGCTTCATGAAGGGAGGGTCATCAAATGTCAGAGAAACAAGCCCTCACTCAAACTCATGACTCCTAAAGAACAATACTAGTTATCAACAAGTAGTTTAAATACATCTGAGAAACTATTTAAACAATAGTTCACCTAAAAATAAAAATCTGAAAACGTCCATACTCTCAAGCCATCCAAGATGTAGATGAGTTTGTTTCTTCATCAGATTTGGAGAAATGTAGCATTGCACCACTTACTCGCCAATGGATGCTCTGCAGTGCCATCAGAATGAGAGTCCAAACAGCTGATAAAAACATCACAACATCACTCCAGTCCATCAGGTAACATCTTGTGAAGCAAAAAGCTGTGTGTTTGCAAGAAACAAATCCATTATTAAGATGCTTTTAACTAAAATACCAGTGATATAACCCATGATAACGCTTCCTCCAGGGAAAAAGTCCATCTCCTGTTGTCTCTTACATCAAAATCCACACACATATTTGGGCTGTAAACGGTGCTTGATCTGTGCAGATTTCTCTCCTGGTTCAGACCAGTGGAGGAAGTGTTATTATGGATTATGGACTCATATTTTAGTTAAAAACATCTTGATGGATTTGTTTATCTTGGTTTCACAAGACATTAACTGATGGACTGGAGTGCTCTGGATTATTGTGATGTTTTTATCAGCTGTTTGGACTCTCATTCTGACGGCACCCATTCACTGCAGAGCATCCATTGCTGAGACACTGATGCAATGCTACATTTCTCCAAATCTGATGAAGAAACAAACTTATCTACATCTCAGTTGGCCTGCGGGTGACTACATTTTCAGAAAATGTTTATCTGAACTATTGATTTAACCGTTAATTGTGTGACTTTATTACAGTCATCCATCATAGGAAGTAAATACATTAAAATGCTCCTCGTTTTCCAGTTGGTCACTTGTTTAGGAAGAGTGATGAGACAGGCTTTCTTCTGAGATGTCTACTGTTTCCTCCCTCAGTCCATGCCAATGACACTCATTTCTCTTCAGCTGGCTCATAATGTCATTTGCTCTATGGTGTGCTGTCCACATGCTGGATCTCTGGTGGACACGATTATCCTGTCCATCTATCATTAAGATGTGCTGTTAGACATTGTAAAATGCTGATAGCCGGTGCAAATCAAATCAAGAGTACTAAACGGAGCTCAGGACGGAGGTGGGACAGTAGATTCTCCATTAGCTGATTTGTGGATGGATAGAGGAGGGAAAGATTTTGGACAAGCGTTGAACAACAGTGATCTACAGTGGGGTCCGGAAGTCTGAGAGCACAGTGACAGTCTTGAAATGAACTTAAACCTGGATATAAAGAATATTTCAGGGTCAAAAAGTTCAAAACGACGCTGTAGAATTAAAACAGAAAAGAAACAAACTACAACGACTAAGAACTTTGGACTTTTCATTCTCCTTTTTAATTCAACTTCTCACTCAAATTCAATTGCTGTCAATATCATTTAAAAAAATTAACTGTGCATTAAAACACAAAAATATTTCACTTCATATTAAAATGTATAAATTTATACATTAATGTGAATAATTTTTTTTTAATTATATAAGTATTTATTTTCATATTTTAAGTCTTAAATATTAAAAAATATGCATGTTGACACAACATGAAATAATTAAAAATAAGCAAAACAGAAGCATTTTCAGACTTTTGGTCGCCACTTTACTTTTGATAAATGTTTAGTTTCCCAGTAGTAAATGTTACAGATTGACATTTTTCTGCTCTTTTGTGATTTTTAGCCATATTGTATCACAAAATTTCCAGACTGAAACTGGATTAAATGGGATTGTTTTAGTACTTTTTTCTATGGCATTTACTTTATAAGGCATTTTCTGAATACGCTTAATTTTTACTTAGTTAGCTATGTCAAACTTAAATGAGAGGTTACAGCAGGACAATAGAGCCATGCAAAGGTAAAAGACCATAACTTCGATTTTTGTCGAAAATGAGTTTTTGATATTTTTGGGACATTCAAGACATCCTTTATCATGTGTATAAGTATCTTGACTCAGTTTGGTTGTTTTTCTGAGAAAATGATGGGTCGTCTCAACCATAACTCTGAAAAGCCCTGGAGAAACCAAGGCAGAAAAACATGTAAAACCAGTGACCGCTCTTTCACTTTGTTTGGAACACTCAAATTGAGTTACGGCATTCTGACTTTGTTTAGCCGTGCATGGATATGAAGTTACGATGCCGGTTTGGAGGCATAAGGTGTTCTGCCTTTGTTTTACTGTCCATTAAAGTCTGCCGCATTTTAATTAGGGTGTAGACAAACGAATTAGATAGATCGCGATCTACCAAACAGCTCCATATAACAAAGCACTGTAAAGACTAGACACCTTGGCAGCAATACGTAATCGTGAATAACCTTTAAAGAATTTTTTTTTTTTTGTAATGCAGATTATTCACCAGGCTGTCACTTCTAGTTGGACGCGTGTGGACTTGAATGCTGTAGCTAGCATGATCAATCATAAAATCAGTAGCCTATAACAGTTCGCAATTAAATCCATATCCTACCTTTTCTTGTAACCCGATAAAATCAATCCATGGCGATGAACGTCATAGGAGATGTTTAATCCACAAGCATTCTGAGCATTATTCCCATTTGTTGGCGTTCACAGCAATCCAAAAGTCGTTCTTTTAGGTTAGGCTATTTCATACAAATGAATATAAAAGCAATTATGCTATGTCTAGCATTCTTTTACGTTACTGAGCATAGCAAATAAATTGGTATCCACGGTATCCTCTCATGTTTAACTTTTAGTCTGCTTGTTACGATAAAAAAACCTTAATACTGTCACATTACTATATGCAATATCCTATATGAGACAGCCCATGATCACTTGATTTTATACAGGTGTTACTATAATGATTTTGTAAATGGTGATCAGCAACCAAATATTGATAATGTGTTAGTTACTGTCTTTTGCCTTGGTGCAACGTTTTGCAGACAATGCAAAGGCAGAGTACATTAACTTCAAAATACGGGTAAAAATCAAGTTTTAGCTCAAAATTTTTTAATGTAGATCATTTTCATTACTAAAACATCTAATTGTTAAATTTCCAGTGTCCTACATATAATTAATTTGGCTGGACAAGTAAAAAACTTTAAAGACGTTTTTCTCAGTTTCACACTCTAGAGAGTTAAGGTCTTTTGCCTTTGTAGGGCAGTATACTGGGCTTGTCTAAAGGATGCAGATTCAATTTTTGATCAGTTAGTGATCAACGATATTCTAGACTGTAACTCAGTCCTCAAATCTTTCCTGTGGATTTCCACAGTGAAGCGGTTGACCTAGAAAGGCGGTTCCTAGATAGGCAAATCTAACTAGAGTTTGATTGGCTGGTGCTGATAGCAGGTCTGTATACTGAGGTTAATTATCAACTTCAACTGTTCAACAGATTTCACACAGCAAAGCTGTGAATCTTTGATGAGTGAGTATCTCACACTCCTTTCTGTTGAAGTTTTACTAAGATTTATTAAGGAGGCAGACGCTTTTGATACTGAACAAGCACTGGTTTGTACTCAATCGCTGGTTCTCTCTTTGTTTCCTAACATTTCAAGGATGAACAGATTTGGAGAAATTGTAGCATTCCATCACTTGCTCACCAATCTGCAGTGAATGGGTGCCATCAGAATGAGAGTCCAAACAGCTGATAAAAACATCACAATGATCCACAAGTAATCCACACCACTCCAGTCCATCAGTTAATGTCTTGTGAAGCCAAAAGCTGCCTGTTTGTAAGAAACAAATCCATCAAGGTGTTTTTAGCTTCAAAATGTTGCTAAAATATGAGTACATAATCCATAATAATGCTTCCTCCAGTAAAACAGTCCATCTCCTGTTGTTCATTCACATCAAAATCCACCCACTTGTTTAGAGCTGTTTTGGCTTGTAAACAGTGTTAGATCTGTTCAGATTTCTCTCCTGATTCAGACCAGACGGCCTTTTTCACTGGAAGAAGCGTTTGGATTATGGACTCATAGCCATAAGCAACCGTTTGAAGTTAAAAACAGCTTAATGATGGATTTGTTTCCTACAAACACACAGCTTTTGTCTTCACAAGACATTAACTGATGGACTGGAGTGGTGTGGATTATTGTTATGTTTTTATCAGCTGTTTTGACTCTCATACTGAGGGCACCCATTCACTGCAGAGCATCCATTGCTGAGCAAGTGATGTAATGCAACATTTCTCAAAATCTTATGAAGAAACAAACTCAACTACATCTTGGATGGCCTGAGGGTGTGCACATTTTTAGCAAATTGTAACATTTTTAACTGTTCCTTTAATATAACCTGAGAGCGATCAAATCAATAAAATAGGCTGTTGTTGTTGTTGTTGATAATATCCGCTGCTAGAGATTCCCACAGACTGTCTGTGAGTGTCCAGCGTTCCAAACACAGATAAAACTGAAACACAGGAAATCTGTAATCAGATGCCACTGTTGTTTCACTGCCATCCAAAAAAAAAAAACACCAGAAAATGTAATTAAAGGCCGCTGTGGTTTCACGGCCGTCCAGATAAAACGCCTCTGGCCAAAAGCTCGGACAGCAGAAAACAGCAGTTTTAAACTGCACAATATTTAGGTACTGGAGAAGGTCATGTTGTGAACCAAATGTTTGCTGTTTCGCATTTGTTTTTTTGTTGATTTTTTTTCACCCTCACAGTGTGCAGGCATTTTTTTGCAACTTTTCAACAATCTGAATTAAATATAGATGCTGATTTTCATATCTAAATGTGTGTTCCCCACCTGTCGGGACAGGGTTCTTGTGTTTCACTGGTGTTTTTGGGGTGCCAGGCGTGCTGGATGGCCGCTCCCATGTTGTCTCTGAAAAACAAGAGCAAAATCAAGCCATTTCCTCTTAATTACATCATCTGTTTTCTTCTGTTGGGAGGTAATGCTCAATAAACGCCACATCGGTAATAACTTAATGCACAGTGCTCTCACAGTGGCCGTATCAGATATTCACAGACAGACACAAATCAATCCTCCCAAAAAACTGTTTCAGAAACCATAGACCGAGATTTACTGAAAACCTGTTTTGACCAAGTACAGATGTCTTCCTTGTGTGATTTTTGGTAATTTACAGTGAATCAAATCATACGTCATTTGATGCAATAATTATTGTATTTCTCCTTCAAAAGCTACTTAACATTTTTCAAGTAAACATACATAACTAGCCCTGAACTTTAAGTAATAATAAGTATTATATTATTTCTCTGATTTACCACTAAAGACTTCAGTTCAACTCAAATGACGCAAATTGAGAACAGATCGAATGCAGAAGCATTTAGTGTGAAAATGAAGGACAATGTGATGAAAATAATCTGCATTAGCCGTGCATATACAGTTTCATAAATGAAGCATTGCTCTGAATGTTTTCTCAGAAAAGTGCAATGCATGCATCTAATTAGATTTATTTGCATTTTAATCCACGTGTCCCCTGCATATGGAATTGTGAAGTTCGGAAACAGCCTGGCAAACTATGAAACAGAGAAGCCGGTTACTAAGCAACGGGCATCTGAGAAGCTGATTAGTCTAATTATTTACTTCAAACGAGCTGTGAGCGTTTGGACGGCAGGACTGGGCTCGATTGTTGTAGTTTGTGCTCAGCAGCGACTGATCTTCTGGCCAGAACGGGACTGTGTCACGGTCCTCCAATCTGTGACCAATGTTGTGCTTCGGCTCTGTGGGCGATGAATAATGGCCTAGTTTTTGCGTTCTGTAGTTCATCTTTAATTTAGCACCATCTGTATTGGCTCTGTTGTTCCTCCAGCTACTGCACGAGTCATGAGTGTTCAATCGAATGATTAGGAAACAGATTTCATCTTAGTACATGGCAGCAAATTCAAACACAAAGTTTGACTACTGGCATTGAATTCAGTCTTAGTAATCACACTGATCTTCTTGATTTTATCTAAAACTGAGGTTTAACTTTGGAAAAAAAAAATTGATTTTATCTAAAACTGAGGTTTTAAATATATATATATATATATATATATATATATATATATATATATATATATATGCATATTTCATTGTGTTGATCATTCCATAAAAAAAAAATAATAATAAAAATATATATATATATATATATAATTGTGGTTTTTTTTTTTGTTATTAATATACCAGATTAATACAATCCATTTCTTGGATTGATATCACAGAAAGGTGTAAAAACTGTGTTTCCGTGGTGATTTTAAGAGTTATAGCATCATCTCAACCCACCCAGTAACTACAACACTGGCTCGACCAATGGCGTGAGTTTGGGGCGGAGCCATCAGTTATCCTGACCAATGACTGTGTTCAGGAAACCTGTTTGATAACAATTGTTACTTTTTTGCAAAATTCGCTAATACTAATCTATCTTTCTGCCATTAAATAAAAAAAATTACAAATTTGTAATTGTGACTTTTTGTCTAACAATTCTGCCTTTTTCTCGCAAATCTGCGTTAATATCTCACAATTCAGTTTTTTCCTCTCAGTATTGAAAGTTTTTATCTTGTAATTCAAGATTTTTCAAAAATCTTTTTCACAATTCTGTATTTGTGTCTTGAAATTCTGAGTCTATATATTACAATTTCTTTTTTCAACATGGAATAAAAAAATAATAAACTCGCAATTGCAAGTTTATATCTCACAATTCTAAGTTTATGTCTTGCAATTCATATTTTTAATCACAATTCTACATTTATATCTCACAATTCTCAGTTTATATCTCATAATTCTGACATTTTTTCAACAATTCTGTTTTCTTTTGTTTCCAACATGGAATAAAAAAAAAGAATTGCGACTTTTTAGCCAACAATTCCAACTTAATTTTAATTTTTTTCCCAGTTGCGGGTTTATATCATGCAATTCAGGCATTTTATCGCAATTCTACATTTATATCTTGAAATTCTTAGTTTATATTCTCAATTGTGAATTTCTGTCTAACAATTCGGACTTTAAAACTGTAAGATATAAACATTTTTATTAGAAATATAGAATTTAATGTTTTTATCCGGTGGAACCAAGCATCCATACTAATGCAACAGAAATGCATACATGTATATACATTTATGTATACAGTTTAACATCCTTTTCTACATCTTTCTCGTGTAGTCTAGTGATCTCTTTTAGATCTCCGAGGGTTTCCTGAGGGTTTCTCCACCTGCAGGTTAGTGAGGTTGATCTGAAACGAGCGGTTTAGTTATTCATTTATTTATTCATATTTATGTGTGTTCCCCAGAAGAAAACACATCCACCAAACCACAGCCAAGAAGAGGAAGGAAACCACACACACACACACACACACACACACACACACACACACACACACACACACACACGTGTTACCGTGGTGATCACACAACACAACAACCCTCTGTTTCATCCACGTGAACTTCAAAACAAACTACAAGTCAAGCTCAAACCAAGGAGCTTAAAAGACTCTTGCACTGTTTGGTTCTCTGTTTGTGAGACTGACTGTGTGTGAATTTGTGATGAAACTAGAGATGTTGTTTATGTCCTAACGATTATTTATCTGTTGGGACTTTTTATGGACGGCTAGACGAAACTCTCGGTGGATTCCAGTTTCTCTTACTCACAGACTTTGTAGGATTATTATAAGTGGCTGGTTAGAAGATTGATTTGTTTTCTTGCTTTCACAACTCACACCCTCTGTTTCACAGTTTAGCTCGAGTAATAACGAGGAGCGCATGTCGCCTTTACTGCCCACTTTATAGGTGGAGTTGGGCTGTTTCTGAGTGTCAGTGGCTACCATGGAAATGCAAGTGATGTAATAGAAACCATGAGGAAGATGAATGTGTTCATTATTAAATGTCAAGTACCTAAATGTGAATCTGTGTTCATTTTTTTATTTTAGTTGTATATTTTTTTATATTCAGTTGTTTAATTATGTGTTAAAGAGTATTCTGGGTTTTGATTTAGTTTTTTTGGTTTAAATTTTTTTTTTTTTTAAATTCACAAATAAATAATACATTTTGAAATAGAAGGACAAAGTATTTACTGTATATTGCATTGAAATGTTATTTTAATTAAAAATTATTTACATTTTTGAAAAAAATATATACATTTTTATTTTAAAACTAATTACATTTTAATGTCACTGAAACATTTTTGTGCTACCTTATTGGCTTACTATATAAAAATAACTTATTTTTATTTAAACATACATTCCATTAATACATACTCTACACTTACTATTATGCTGCATATTTTAATATAATTTATTTAGCTATTTTTGGGAGGCATTAAGTCATGATAAAATCATGATATTTATAATAGAATTTATATTTGTAAAACAAAATACTCTGAAAAATACTTAAAACTTTTTGGGGAATAATTAAAATGTACTTGCATGCATTCAAAGCAAAAGATCTTGAAAACAGGGTAAAAAAATATGCTGAGACAAATGTTAGCCGCTGAATACAAGCAGCAGAAGTGATGATGCTTCTTTTAGCAACACATTAGTATGAACTGTGTGAATTTTGCAAAATGTGGGCATGAAAACTTCATAGACGCATTTAAAATGTGAGAAAAGTGCCCAGAGATGTTCTAGCAGGTAACGGAGGTGAGAAGAGCCATTTTTGAAAGCGTTTCTTCACTTTTAACAGTGGCACACAGAATGCGCTGTGGCTGTAAACATGACATTGTGTGCCAACTGATGGCTCTGATCGGGACAATGCTGATTGTTTGGACACAATGAGAAGTGGAGATATCAGTACCAATCCTCTGATCCGGTCAGACCAGCCTGTACCAGACGTGCTCGACTGTCTACTGCTGTCTCAGGCTTTTGCTCATGACAACAACATCATCTGTAACCAAAGCGAAAACACTGCACGACTGTAGGTCTACTGCAGATGCCCGTGATCACCTTTGATTTGGCCACTGGCCATGCCTTATCATCACAACTTTTTTCTTTTTGTGTTAATATGTAATAAATAAATACAATTATTTTGTGAAATATTATATAAATATATGTTAATACATTTTAATATAATATAGTATATGCATAATGGAACTTATGGCCTACAGTCCTCAATGGGGTTTGATTTTTGGCCCTTTGTGTTTAAAAACTATGTGCACCTCAGATTTAGTGGAGGTTGGAGATTCTTACCGTTGCTGATGGTGTTGACGTAGTATTTGCGTCCCTGAGTTGACATGTAGCACTTCCAGTCTCTGGGCAGCGGCTCGTCCAGAGGAGACATTGAGGACAGCTTTTCAACATAAGGGGAATAAATGATGTCAGTACTTTGGGGTGAGATTTAGTGGTTAAAGTATATGTGTGTTCAGTGCTAAAATATGTTCAGTCCATCCGTTTCCAGTGACACACTTTCACAAGCACAGATATAGTGACCTGTTAAAGACTTCGGACAGCTATACTTCAAAATTATCGATGGTTCCTTGAAGAACCTTTAACATCCATGGATCCACTAAGGGTTCTTTTGTCATGGACTTTTAGTTATCTTGTCTTTTTAGTTTCATTTTCATGGACTCATAGTTTGTATTCTTTAATTCCTTTTCTCCTTTGGTTTTCCCACGCTCCAATTAGTTGTCATGGTTATTCATTTGACCTCTCAGGTGTTTGTCATTATTTCCCTCATTTGCTTAGTACTTGTTCCCGTGTTTTCAGGTCAAAAAAGATTCAAAAACTTTTGACTGGTAGTGCATGTTCTTATCAATTTGATACAATGACATTCAAATAATATGGTATGATTCCTATCAGAACAGCTCAATCTCTCTCTCTCTCTCTCTCTCTCACACACACACACACACACACACACACACACACACTACTGATATAGCATAAATTCTTTTGGAATTTGAAGTTTCAAAGAAAGTCTAATTTTTTTATTAATAAAAAGGGATAAATACATTTTTAAAATATTTTTTTTTTCACATTCAGTCATTACTGAGAAGTTGCTGATCAGATATAATATGATTTTTAAATGGATAGCATACAGATTTCGAATGCAGTAGGAGTGTAGGAGACTGTATGGACGTGTGTTAGTTGTTTCTGTGCTTCTGTCACACATGTAGGGTGTGTTGCTGGATGTTGTGTGTCTGTAGGAGCTGAATCTCTGCTGGAGCCGCTGGCAGTGTTTCTCCAGCGTTTAGCTCATTGAGGTTTTCCCACTCGTAATTTCATCCAGTTGAGAATGCTGGAAATGTGTGGGAAGGATTCGGTGCCAGATGTCAGCGTGCTCTCTATCTCGTGATGCTAAATCAAACATGGTATGTAGAGGCCGAGACAGCTCATGCAATTTATTCACTCCATCAACACTTTCTCTCCTCCTCACAACACAACAGGAATTTTTTCTCGTCTTTTCATAATAATCATATGTTCATGTTGCACAGAAGAAAGAAAATCATATGAGTGGCAGAGGAAATGATGACAAAATGTTGATTTGAGGGTGAACTAAAAGTTTCTATTCTTTTCTATTTTAGCTGCTTGTTTTCTTTTTATTTATATTTAGAACTTAATCTTCTAACACAAACACTCGCTATTATGTGCTTGTTTTTCTATTCTATCTACTTGTTCTTTTATTTTTATAGTGCTGTCAAACGATTAATCGTGATTAATCGCATGCAAAATAAAAGTTTTTGCTTACATAATATATGTGTGTGTACTGTGTATATTTATTATGTATATATAAAAAAACAAACACACATATAGTATATATTTTGAAAATATTTACATGTATATGCATTCATATATTTATATTCTTATATTATATATAAATATATTTAATATATAAACATAACATATTTTTCTTAAATATATTCATGCATGTGTGTGTATTTATATATACGTAATAAATATACACAGTACACATACATATATTATGTAAGCAAAAACTTTTATTTTGCATGCGATTAATCGCGATTAATCGCTTGACAGCACTAATTTTAACACTAGCGTTCTCTATTCTTTTTCAATTGTACCTACTTATTTTCTTTTTATTTATAATAAAAAGTGGTTTGATTGCTAATATTGTCCTCAATGGTTTTTCGCTTTGGATAAAAGCATCTTCTAAATGATTAATAAGTATGCTAACAGGAAACAGCAAGAAAGTGGATTGTGGAATGATTCATATTTTTTGAGAAACATCTTTGCCTTTCAAGCAATGATGATCAGAAGAAGTCTCTTGTGTTTTACGAGACATTCGTTCAGAGCTGGAACAGGACACAGACCACTGAAATCATGAATGAGGTCAGAGATACGGACCGAACCTGGTTCTCCTCTGTTTCCTGATGAGAAAAAGATCCGCTGGGATGTAAACGAACATTTCTTATCATGTTCACAAACAGTTTGATTGACCTCTATTATAAATGAGTATTGCAGCACATTGGACGCAGCTGCGTTTAATTAAATTATATGAAGTGGTTTTTTTTTTTCTTGGTTTTTTTTCTGTAAACCAGACGAGTATCTGCTCTCATTCATTTTCTGAGACTCTGTTGAGTTCATATATATGTCATATTTCACAGACAAATATGATCGCAATAAAGTAGCCTTTAAAAACTGCTTTGCTTAGTGCCCAAATATATGCAGAACTTAAGTTGATCTAAATATATAATTAAAATATATAATTACTAGTGCTGTCAAACGAGTAATCATGATTAATCGCATCCAAAATAAAAGTTTTTGTTTACATGATAAATGTATGTGTACTCTGTATATTTATTTATGCATATATAAATACACACATGTACAGTATTTATTTTTAAAATATGTATTTATATTTATACATTTTATATTTACATAATTTATAATATATATGAATATATTTAATATATAAACATAACATATTTTTCTTAAATATATACATGCATGTGTTTGTATTTATATATACATTATAAATATACACAGTACACATACATATCTTATGTAAACAAAAACTTGATTAATCGTTTGACAGCACTAATAATTACATAAGTAAACAGTAAATTGTCAAAAAGGAAATTATTTTATGATTACAGCTTTGAATCAGCTCAGATTAGATTTTATTTTTGTATTTTCAGTTTTCATTTTCATTTTAGATAAAGTTTTAGTAATTTTGTCATGGTTTGACTTTTTTTTGTAATGTATGTCTATTTTTTTATGTCTAAATGTTTAAGTAATTTAGGTTTAGTATCAGTCAACTACCTGAAATACATTTATTTTATGTCTATATGTTTAAGTTATTTAGTCAGTGTTTTAGTGTTTATTTTATTTCAAGTAATGTTTTGTTTTAGTTAACTATAATGCTGTGAGTTGCTCAAACTCCCCCATGCTTTGGTTCATGTTCTGATCTGGGTTTTTGTGATGGCTTGTCATGTAATATGTGAGGACGTCCATCATCAGACGCCAAATGTGCCTGTGGACACAAACAGACAGCCTGCGTCTCCAGAACCTCATCAACCTGACACTCAATCACATCAGGATCAATAACAGTAAATACAGACCCTTGTTATGCTCTCAACATACATGCTTTAAGTCCCTGTGGAATATGACAGCTGTATGATATCAGAGGTCTTTCTCTGTAAGTGTGTGCAGAAATCTTGCGCTCTATGACACGCTTCTTCACGCCTCATTCAGACTCTGGTGTCCTGCTCAGAAAATCAGGAATGATCTGTCAAGCACTCCAGGAAAGAAAGCTTTAAATACTGAATCTTGTGGATCTGAGCTCTCGTGACCTTCATTGGTCCGTTGGACACATTCAGTCTGATTTAACAGCTGTTCATATATGACATACTGCATATAGGTGTGTGTGTGTGTGTGTGTCAATCATCAGATCTGATAGATCTTTATTATAATAACTGGCTACAGTCTGCACTGATTTATACAGGAGTATTTTTTTGGATTTTTTATTGTTTATTTTTTTAATTTTTTTAGGTTTTTTCAGTTTTTGTGTGAGAGAGTGCTGTCAGATGTGAGAGTGAGTCAGTGTGACTCCATCAGTCCAGATCTGCATGTTTAACTTCATGTTCAGAGAATCAGAGTCATCATGAATGGGCCACTCTGTGTGAGTCAGGCTTTCCTGACCCTCATGAAAACCAGCGGATCCACCCAACATATGTGTGAGTGTGTGACAGCACTGGATAAACACAGAGCACTTCAGAGCCTGATGATTCTTAGGCCTTCCCTTAAAGGGACTTTGGTGGTTCTTGATATAAAAATGAAAAGGCAGTTTTGTTAATAAAAAATAAAAAACTACTATTACCACTACTTTTGTTGTTGTTGTATTGTTATTAATTATAATATTAATAGTAGCTATTATTATTAACCATAATAATAAGTACTAAATAATAGTTTTAATAGTTATTGAAAATAAAACATGTAATGGTAATACAATTATTTATAATAATAATAATAATAATAATAATAATAATATATATATATATATATATATATATATATATATATATATATATATATATATATATATATATGTATTAATCTAGACTCTTTATTTAATTTAAATGTAAGATCTTTCTTGTTTCTCATTAACCTTTCTTATTAATAGAATTAATCTTATTTTTATAATAAAATATGTATTATTGTTATTCGTGTTTTTAATAAAGTTATTATTTATTACTGCTGTTTATTATCTTTACTAATATTATGTATTAAAAATATATGCAGTAGTAATGACAAAATTATTTTATTCACAATAATTAAAAAAAAGATATGATTAAAAGCTAAATCATTCTTGTTTTCGATTAATCCTTTTCATTAATAAAAAAATGTATCCTCATAGTAAGAAAGATGTGATTATTCTTAATAATAATCATTCTTTATAACAACAAATTAATACAAATATTATTTTTTGAACGTAATAAAATAATGAAGTAATAAAAATACAATAATTTATTTATAAATACATGGTATAATTAAAAGCCAAGAACTTTCTTCCTGATGAGTTTAAAGTTTTCTCCATAATTGTGCAGAATTGGTTGCTTTAGAAAGCAAACTCATACAGTGTGTTTAAGCCAGGAGTTTTTCCCCCCTATTTCACGCTGTCAGCAGTTTCAGCCCATCAGGACAAATAAGGGAAGTGTCTGTTTCCTATTATTCACTCATCCATTATATCACTTTCACGCTTATTAACAGCCCTCAGTGACAGAGCACTGCTTTAACTCTAGACTGACGCTTACACTTCAGACCAACCTGGACAATTTAACCTACGCACATCTTATGAGAAAATCTGCTTGTTTAATTAAATAGGTGAAAGAGGATCTTGAAGAGGATCAATAATCAGTGAGAGAAACAACACTCTGTATGGAGTGTCATTTCTCACACAAGCTTGCAAACTATTTCTCAGCAGAGCCGGGAGCAGAGGTTAAAGGACTGGAGAGGGTGAGACGTCTCTTCCAGACCCAAAGAGAGAGAAAACATGTAAACCAACATGCTGCTGCATGACTGAACGGCTCTCTGGACTTTGTTTTGATTCTCCAGATGTAAAACTTGGAGCGTCACAGTTGATCTCAGATGAGAAGCACGAAGCTCCCACAGACTGAGATGGCAAACAATAGTTATCAGTGTGACTGATAACAAGGCCTGTTTTGTACAGTTTCTCTCTGTATTTCACCTCATGTTCAACTCGTTTGTGTCTCTCTCTCTCTCTCTGCTCAGAACTAATGTCTGACAAAATTCATTCTGGTTATCAGAACATTTCCATTGCTAATTACAGGCTGTCAGTCATTCTGTAATTGTTCCAGAGTGACGCTGTTATTCGCCAAGCATTCAGTCAGATTCATTCAGTGTTTGTCACCGTCAGTCACTGGCACTAATGCTTTATTAATTAGTCTGTTATAGCAGGTGAACAATATATGAAAGCTATTTAGAACAGATAATCCATTTACAGGTCATCTGGCTCATGTATTTGCTCAAAGTTTGTTTGATTTGAGAAACAAATATGTGTTGGATGTTAGATGAATTGACAAAATGCTTAAAAACTGAAGCTTTAAAGCAATAGTTTGCCCAAAAATGAATAGGCTCATTCTAAGGTCATCCAAGATGTAGATGAGTTTGTTTCTTCATCAGATTTGTAGAAATGTATTGCATCAGTTGCTCACCAATGGATGCTCTGCAGTGAATGGGTGCCGTCAGAATGAGAGTCCAAACAGCTGATAAAAACATCACAATGATCCACAGCACTCTAGTCCATCAGTTAATGTCTCGAGAAGACAAAAGCTGTGTGCTTGTATGAAACAAATCCATCATTCAGATGTTTTTAACTAAAATATGAGTCCATAATCCATAATAATGCTGAAAAAGTCCATCTCCTGTTGTTCTCTCACATCAAAATCCACCCACATATTTATTTGATCTGTTTTGGCTTGTAAACAGAGCTTGATCTGTGCAGAGTTCTCTCCTGATTCAGACCAGACCACTTTTTCACTGGAGGAAACAACATTATTGATTATGGACTTGTATGTTGGCCGGAAACAATGGTTTGAAGTTAAAAACTTCTTGATGTTGAATTAGTTTCTTAAAAACACACAGCTTTTGGCTTCACAAGACATTAACTGATGGACTGGAGTGGTGTGGATTATTGTGATGTTTTTATCAGCTGTTTGGACTCTCATTCTGACGGCACCCATTCACTGCAGAGGATCCATTAGTGAGCAAGTGATGCATGCTACATTCTACATCTTGGAGAGCCTGAGGGTGAGGACATTTCAGCACATTTTCATTTTTGGCTGAACTATTCCTTTAATTCACTGCAGTGTAAAATAACATTGTTGATCATAAATCAATAAATTGTTGTGCTGTTGTTGTCATTCTTAGCTGTTCATGTGCTGTTAAGGTTTTGGTCTGCTGTGAACTTTCCCTCTGTCATGTATGTGATACTGTACGTGAATCTGCCATCACGCATACATCCATTTAAACGCTGATGTTTGTACAGGACTGTTTACACTGGTTAAAAACAAGCATGACGTGTTATAAAGGTCAGTGGAGAGCAGGGTTAGTTGTCACACCGTTTATAGAGAATATTTGTCAGAGTAGCGTTAATTTGAGCCAGATATTTATAGAGACACTACATATCACAGCATTTGCACATCTGGTTTGTCACCAAACACAGGAAATAAGAAAGTAAGTTGATGCACTGTAATAAACTGATGTGAACAGATCACACATTTTATTTACACATTCAGATGTTTAGAGCAAAAGCCCAAAAAAGAGGAAGAGATGAAAGTATGAAAAAACGTTTGACGAGTGAGCATCTATCAAACTCCGCCCCTCAGCTGATTTCATTGGTCAGCTCAATCATGGTCACGTGTCATGAAAAGTTCATACTTTGTGAAAATCATAAATGGATCTGGTTTAGGTTGGGGTTGTGGGTTAGTATTTGTTTAAGTGTTTTGTAGATAATCAGCACTGTGATTATCATGACCAGCGAAGTTTCCAGATGGGCTTGCGCTGAACAGGTTTAGGAGGAAAATAAAAAATAAAAATCATGTGACTCTAGCTTATTTGTTCCAACAGTTCCAATAACTTATAAACAGGGAAAGAAATCAGAAAAAAATCACTAACTTATCTTGACTGGAAAAAATTAAGTAGCTTTAATTAGGATCAGTGAATAATTCTTACAGCAGTGTTTCATTTACATTTGATTATTTAATTTCTGTAGTAGCCTATTTCTGTCATGATCCGGTTTTTGAACTGCCGTTAATTGACCACACAGATTTTCACACTACACAGTACACCCTGGACTACATCTCCCATGATCCATTGCACCAATCACAAGTTTACCTGATAACAATCACACCATGCACCTGAGAACAATCACACACACACACACACACACACACACACACACACACACACACACACACACACACACACACACACACACAGCACAATCATCAGACACGCTTTATAAGCATGGACTTCTTCTCACACACTGCTGAGTATTGTTTAGCACTCTCTGAGTGTTAGCTACTTACCAAGACTTTCCGTGTTTGTTTTCTGTCTGGTCTCAAGTATTGTTCTGCATTTCTCACTCTCCCAGTGTTAGCTGCGATACAGAGCCATATTGTGTTGTCTTAATCTAGTCTTGTCTCATTGTTTCCTGATTCCTGCCTGTGTACCTGGATTATCTCTCTTTGCCTTGCCCTGTTGGATTATGTTTGCCGTCGATTTACCTCCGCCTGTTTCTGGATTAATCTTGTGTCTTGCCCTCTATATACCTGTTTGCCATTGTTTGACCCATGCCTGTTAGGACCACGTCACTGTCTAATAAAAGCCTCCCACGTTACAATTTCCTACTTGAATGCTTATTGTATTTGTCCTATTGTTTGTTATTCACATCACTGTTCTTATTTTTAATTTGTTCTTATTCTTAACTTTAATAACTATAATGTGATTTATAGTTATTTTGAATAAAATACCTCATAGTGTGAAATCATATTTTGGCCATATCTTCCACTCCTACCCTGCGCTGCAGTTTTTGTGTTTACACATATTGATGAGTAGAATTGCTGTCATGTAATTTAACATTTGTTTGATAACAGCTGGAAACATTACCTTCTGAATCATAGTTGAATCGATTGTAAGGCAAATTTAGATTCCCTTAATCGCTCTAATTACTGTGTTTATGTTGGAATGTGATAAATGCACTTTTTTTTTTTTGATCACTGAATAAACAGTATTAACATTGTTTTATTGATAGTAGTAACTTAGTCAACAACCCTAGGCTGGTCATGTGATATCAGCATGGACCGACCCACTCCAGGTAAACTTTATTCTACAAAACTGACCTGAGTGTACATCAGCATGTGACTATTTCTCAAAAATACTGTTGGTTTCTTAATGTGTAGCGTTTAATTTTCACACAAAACAAGTGTAAGTTTCATGTTGACCCATCGATATGAAACCGAGCTTGAGAAACGGGGAAGTGTCGCTTCATCAGAGACAGATGCCCATCATGAGGGAAACTCAAGCCCCTCTTGATCGAAAACATTCAGAACCGGTTTGAAACGTTTCGATGGGCGAGTAAACGCTCACACGAGTCTAGCATTAGTTGGGCTACTGAATGAATCACAGATTCCACACTGAAATTACTCAGAACAAAAAAAAAAATTTCCGCAGGATTTTAGACTAAAGAAAGAACTACTCTGAAAGTTCTCGCAACTTTCACCAATACGGCTATTTAAACGTTATATAAATGTTCGGCCAAAAGTTCCAATGTTTATTCTTTACAGATATTTGATATGAGAAAAGGTTCTGAGATGAATATTCTCGGAATGTTATTTGAACTTGAAAAACGTTCTCTGTTGAGATAAAACGCTCTTAAAATAACGTTCTCAGAACGTCCTAAACATTTTATTGTAGCCTACCGAACGTTCTAAGAAACCCTTTACAACCACGATAAGAAACCTGGACGTTTTAACGTTCTTAGAATATTACAAATAGCTAAACGTTCAAAGGACGTTACATTTTGGGTGAAGTAGCCTATAACGTTCTTTGAAATCTTTCAAGGACATTCTAGTCACGACAAGAAAAGCGGACATTTCATCTTACAAACATTTCAAAACAACGTTCCCACAATGTTTTAACAACCCAGATGTGTCACATGTAAGGGAGGCGATAGTTCCCGTGTTCAGAGACGATGGTTCGGTGAGAGCAGATGATAAACACACGCACACACCTGTGACGACGCTCTTACCTCCACCTGCACGTAAGTTGAGGGAAACCATCCCTTGACTCCGTCCTTCTCTCCCTCCCACCAGCCTCCGTCCAGAGCTTGCGTGACTCTGATCACTTCTCCAGCCTCAAACTTCAATCCCTGCTGATGCTGATCCCCGTTATAGGCGTATAAACTTCGACAGAACAGGTCTGACATCGTAAAGTCCTAGTAGATTCCTCAAACGGTCTCAAAAGTGTAATCCGAATGACTCCAAACTCGTCCGAGAGCTTAAGCGGTGTTTGTCATTCTCCTGCGCGGAGTGGACTGTGATGTGAACGCTGTCAGGAGCGCAGCGCATGGCACTGGAGTGAACACACCCACTCACTCACACATCATCATCATCATCTTCAGAGACAGCAGAGCTCATTCTCTGCATTGCCTCATTCCGAAAAGCCTGAACTGTGTCACTAAACATCTGTATGATCTAATACAGGAGATCACAAAGAACTGCGACAGATCAGACAGTGCTCCTGATGAAATATGGGCATCCCCTTATTATGACAGGTTACGATTAGAGGAACTTGTAGGCTATTAATTCATTCTAGAAAATCAAATATTGTGAATTAGGAATTTTGCCTATAAAGTAGAACATCAAAGTAACTGCATAAATCCAACCTGCTAGCAACAATGAGCGCGATATTCTGCATTTGGATTAATGCACCGATTCTTGAGTAGCCTATATGACAAACATTTATAAAATACTATATAATAAAGATTTGAAATATTGGCACATTCACTTTAATATGAATGAATAGAAAGCTCCGTTTACCTGGTGAATTAAAACGTGTGAGACACTTATACAGTGTTTACAAATGTTGTATATTTTGCACATGACAGTAGCTATTTGTTTTTATAATCTTATGGATATTAATAGACTGTGGCTTATTTTAGATGAAGCACACTTTCTAAAAAATCTTTTGATGTGGCCTGGATTTTCACGGTTTTGTGAGTTATAGAGAAGCATAAGGTACTTTCCCGCTCCAGAAATGAAAATTCAGTTATCTGTTAGAAAACTCCAAATGATGTAACTAACATTTAAAGGAGCTACAGATGTGAAACCGAATGGAAAATATTAATCACGTGGTCTCAGCGGGGTCTCGGTTATCTGTTGTCTCCCTCTCGTGGTCAGAAAACTGTAGTGTGATTGTGAAATGCACCATGAAGCGGACTTACTGTTACAGATGTGTTATAAATGCGTAAAGAAGTCGGGCTTTACATAGTACTGTAATGTATGAAAGCCCTTTTGGGCCAAACATTTAAAAAAAAAAAAATAATAAAAAAAATATATATATATATATATATATATATATATATATATATATATATATATATATATATATATATATATATATATATATATTCCATGTTCTTCTATAGTATTGTGTGGTGTTTAGTGCAGTTTGTGGATTACAGTATTTGTTTTAACTCCCCCGCAAACACGACATGGTACGATCCACGATCTGTCAATGGACGCCAAGCTTTCGCTTTCATGCGCTTATGATTACATGGCAAACTCTAACTATATATACGATGTTTAAACTGTATGCTCAGGATTTCTAGTAAATGATTTATCTATTTATGCAGCGGAACTGCGCACGAACCGTTCAGGAGCATATATATAGGCTACATATGTAGGTGTCGCATTGGACTGCTCCACACAAGTCGACGCGTCCGCAATTTTGGAACAGTCGATATGTCGTCACTCAGAATAAAAATCAACGCGTTATAATATGCAATGTTGCGTAGCCTCTGTATGTGAAAACCGATGAAATGTTAATTCCTGAAGCAACTAGATAAACTTTCACAGGTAAGAATCTGTTGTTGTTGTTGTTGTTTTTAATATGTATTAACTCAATGTTGCAGGTTTTAAACTAGCTTTAGTACCTTTTAAATGTCGTGTTAGCGACCGGCTTCATCTTGTTGTATTGTGTTAGTTTAGAAAAATCGCCTGCTGAAGTCTACTGCAGATTTAGATAATAACACATACGTGTTATTAGTGTTACAGACACACAGGTCACTTGCTCTCAAGGGTTCACGAGCCGGCTTTGACCATTCTAATAAATATGGCGGAAGGCTAACAGCCGCTAAAGGTGATGATACACGGGGCAACTTTCTGAGCAATTTTGCAACCAAATGAGATACAGAACCAAAGACCGATCCAAGGTATCTAGATATAAAGTTGTTGCCTATTCTCAATAGAATGGGGAACAGTGACGTCATTTTGTAGGCGGATCGGCTGTTAGCATGAGTCACGATACTGATCTATAATATAGAACATATAGTCATAATATAGGCTAATATAGTCATATATAGATCAGTGGTCATGACACTGGTTCCCTCACAACAAGCCTACAGGATTTAGGTTAGGCTTTTGGATTATCGCAAAAAAGAAAAAAAAAAAAAAAAATTACACGTTTTGTCCATCAAGATAATCTTCATAAAATAATATAACTTTGATGGATTTTGAAGCCTAAATAAAAGCGCCAGAACTTAAAAGCTAAACATAGGTTATAAACGAACTACAGCATCTCGGTCGCGCGCTTATACAGTCTATGGTCGCGCGCCTTTAATTGTATGTACCTGTCAAGGATGGAGTAAATGACTGTAATTAATGCCATTCCCTCTGAAGTTATTAAATTGCTAGAAAATTATGTAGATAAACAACAACAACAACAACTTAGATTTTAGTCTTAAGTTGGGAGGTAGGTATACATTTAAAAGACAAGAATTGTAAAAAAAAAAGTGAAAATAAATAAATAATATAAAATAATAATAACTAGGCCTATCTGAGAAATCTCTCTCCACTGTTCCTTTAGCTATAAAGTCTTTTAGAGATCAGTTTCAGGATGTCAACTAGAAAGAGACTTGTGTGTCTGTATAGTCTTTTAGTTTTGATTTTAAGTTTTTTAAAGATTGCACACTTATTTTAAAATAGAAATAGGTTACACTACTTGTATACATTAAAAGGCACAAGAAATAACAAGGCGAAAAAAAATGTATTGTAAAGCCTTAAATCTGTCCTTTGAATGATTTATAATACATAAAATGTATATTTCTTGATACAGATGTGTTTTCCCGCCACTTTTCATTTTTGTCATTGAAGCCTTTTCTGTTCTACAATTTGAGTTAATGTAACGGATACTGCCTTTCTATGTTTTAACTGATAATTGACTTTCTGTGTTAAAAGATTGCAATAAAAAGTGCATCTGCCTGTATGTGTTTGATCAGGAGAACGGCGATGGAGGATCGCGCGCCGCCAGTGTTCGTGTTCGGGATCATCGCGGACATACAGTACGCAGATATAGAGGACGGTTTAAATTATCTGAGAACGCGCAAACGCTTCTACAGGAACAGCCTCCAGCTGCTGCGTAACGCGACGCGCCGCTGGGAAGAGCAGCGCGTCATGTGCGTCCTTCAGCTGGGTGACATTATTGACGGGTTTAATAAGAGCCGCAGCGCTTCGGAACAGGCTCTAGCCACCGTTATCGGGGAGTTTGACAAGAGCCCGGCGGATGTGCATCACGTGTGGGGCAATCACGAGTTTTACAACTTCTGCAGGGAAACTCTACTCGCTTCCCCGCTCAACAGCGCGGCGAAAGCCGGGAGTGGTAGTGACCTACTAGCGGATGACATTTACGCGTACGAGTTCAGCCCCGCCCCCGGGTTTCGGTTCGTGCTTCTGGACGCCTATGACATCAGCGTGATCGGGAGAGACGAGAGCAGCGAGAAACACACACGATCATTGAAACTCCTGCAGGAACACAACAGCAACTCTGATCTCAATCAACCGCCAGGTGCTGCAGCCAAACCTTTGTGAGATTATACTGAAAGACAATGGAACTAGAGTAGTGTATTGACTATTGCTTAACAGATTAATGCAAAATATATATATATATACAGGTGCATCTCAATAAATTAGAATGTCGTGGAAAAGTTCATTTATTTCAGTAATTCAACTCAAATTGTGAAACTCATGTATTAAATTCAGTGCACACAGACGGAAGTAGTTTAAGTCTTTGGTTCTTTTAATTGTGATGATTTTGGCTCAAATTTAACTCAATAAATTAGAATATGGTGACAGTTTCAATGAACTTTTCCACGACATTCTAATTTACTGAGATGCACCTGTGTGTGTGGGTGTGGGTGTGTGGGTGTGTGGGTGTGTGTGTGTGTGTGTGTGTGTGTGTGTGTGTGTGTGTAAAATAATAGTATTAATAATAAAAAAAAATCAGAACAATTAAAAGTAAATTATATTTTTAAAGAATTTTGGAAAATATAGGCTGCAGCATGCTGGTCAATTTCAGATGAATTTATATTGAAAATAAATTAATTTAACAGCAACTTAGTCAGGTTTGTTATAAAAGTCAAAATGTTTGTTTTGGAGACTATCACCTACCCATCTCCAAATATAATTTGGACAATTCTTTGAAAAAAAAAAAAAAAAAAAACATGATGCTTGGGTTATGTTATAAAATATTATTACAAATAAATAAATAACAGTAATACGTTACCACAAATCATTGTTCTTTTCATATATTAAACCAAATTGGACCAAGATCTCCCAAGACTTTAACCATATGGTTTGTATTAAATGAAAATAGAAAAACGAAATGTCCCACTGTTTCTATTTCGGCATTACAAAATAAACTATATTGAGATATTAACATCAAACCTTATTCTTAAAAATTAGATAAAGGATTTATGATTCTTAAAGAAATAGTTCAGCAAAAAATGTTTACATTTGCTGAATATGTGCTCATCCTCAGGTCATCCAAGATGTACAGTAGATGAGTTTGTTTCTTCATCAGATATGGAAAAATGTAGTATTCCATCAGTGTCTCACCAATGGATGCTCTGCAGTGAATGGGTGCCGTCAGAATGAGTGTCCAAACAGCTGATAAGTGATATTTTGGATTACAGGAAGCATTATTATGGATTTTGGACTTGTATTTTAGCTAAAAATGTCTTGATGGATTTGTTTTTTACAAACACGCAGCTTTTGGCTTCACAGGACGTTGGACTTGGAGTGCTGTGGTTTATTGTGTTTTTATCTGTGTTTTTATCACTTTATCTGTTTGGACTCTTATTCTGATGGCACCCATTCACTGCAGAGCATACATTGGTGAGCACTGATGGAATGAACTTATGAATCCTGGAAAATATGTCTGAACAAGACATGACTTGAGAAATACATGTATATATAAGTCATATATGTCAGTCTTACAGAAAAGGCTGTTTGGAGTGGGTTGACATGCAGTTGAATCATGTTTACTGTATATGATAGTCATGGTGACACGTTTCAGTGTGTAAACAGCTAGTACTGTTGGGGGTGAATTAAAGCCAGTTAAACACAGACTGAGTACAGCTTGTTTATGTGCTTTCTTACAGTATTTAATGGCTTGAAACAAAGGTTTGTGAAATTTAATGGCGGATTCAGCCAAGAGCAGCTGCTGTGGCTCGATGAAGTCTTAACTCTTGCTGACCAGAAACAGGAGAGAGTAACTGTCTTTAGTAAGTATACACACTTTTAGATGCTTTTAAGATCTTTATGCATGGTCTTTTCAGGTCTTTACATTACTTGTCAGAAGTTACTATCGTTGTCGAAACAGTTGTGCTGCTTCATGTTTTTGTGGAAACCGTGATCATTTTTTTTTTTGTGATTTACATTTTTCAGAATTCTGTGATGAATAGAAAGTTCAAAAGAACAGGATTTATTTGAAATAGAAATCCTTTGTAACAGTATAAATGCCTTTACTGTCACTTTTGATCAATTTAATGTGTCCTTGATGAATAAAAGCATGTCTTTCTTTTGAGTGATAATTTATAATGGTTTCCACAAAAATCTGAAGCAGCAAATGAAAATTAAGCTTTGATCTCGGTGATAAATTACATTTTACGGTAGATTCTAAATTGCAATAGCATTTCATAATTTTTACTGTATCTCTGAGTAAATAAATGCAGCCTTGGTGAGCAGAAGATTAATTGATTAATTGGTTTTCAGAAGTGGTGTTGTTTTAGAAGATTTTGAAAGTCGTGAAGTTTTATATTGTGTATTTGTTTAGGTGATGTTTATTTTGTATTTTTTTAGGTAGTCTTCATGTTTATGGGTTGGAACTACGACGCCATGCAGTCCATGCTGCGCTCTCATAAGAGCGTGGTTTGCTTCATGGCGGGACACGATCATGATGGAGGATATTACATGGATGAGTCTGGTGTTCACCACATCACGCTGGAGGGGGTGATTGAAACGCGTCCAGACAGTAATGCCTTTGGTACGGTGTATGTCTATGAGGACCAGATGGTTCTAAAGGGCAACGGAAGGATATCAGACATGGTTCTCAAGTATCCATGAGTGGAAAGTATTTATGAACTGACAGGAGAGAAGATTATTGTCAATGAATGATGGAATGGAAAATAATAAACAAACCCTTCTGTATGATCATCTCAATTTCTGTGTACATTTAGTGTTAAATCTGATTTTTATAAACCCTAAGATATGTTCATGTATAAGTAACACTGTTACCAACAAAATGAACAAATAAAACGAACAACAACAAACCCTTAATAAGATTAAGTCATCGCTGACAAGATGGGATTTTATTGAAAGTTGGCTACCTATGCAGTACAAACGCAAAACAGGGCCATAGCGAAGTAAAAAAAAACAAAAAAAATAAGTCATCGCTGACAGCACCCATAAAGCATTGGCCTCAGTCAGATGATCCGGGAGCGGGATACAAAAATGCGGAAGTAGTACGATCTGTAGTTTTTATACAAAAGTCCTGGAGCTGTCAAAAAAATAAAAATGAATAATATATATATATATATATATATTATTCATTTTTATTTTTATTTTTAGGCTACTTTTATAAATATAATATTATATTTATATAGCAACAAAAAAATTTTGTAAATTTATGGGTAAATGTATGTTTTTTGAGTATATAAATATAAATAACTATATAAAATTACATTTAATTTAATTATATACATACTGAATGTATATAATAAAATAAATCTTTTAAAATATAATTGTATATTCGTGTACCAACAGAAAACAAACCAACAAAAGAAATAGCAGGAAAAAATAATAATAATAGTGGCAATGTGCAATAATAAAATATGCAATGGATAAAACAGATGCTACATTGTATACAGACATATTCAAAAGTCTACTTTTTCATGTAGCCTAATATTTCATTATTTTACCTAAATGTATATTTTATTTTGCGATGTTTGGCTGCCCCTCGAGTCATGAATCCCCCTTGAGCGGGGAGTACTCGCGCACCTGGCAACCGCAGAGCCAGCGCTGGCGCTCAGCAGCAGCGCGAGTCTGAGGCGCCGTTACTGCTAACCGAAGCTGGCTGTCCTGTCCCGCCTTACGACCGTTTAACCCCCTCGCTTCTAAACCTAACCGAATGGGGTGCGGAAAGCCTATCGGTTCGCTGCAGTAGTCGTGCGCGTTGAGTGTCCAGCGTGAATCCAGTGTCCGAAGGGTCAATCTGCCTCACTGCAGTGCAGCCGTTGCTGGAGTCGAACAGATCCACAATGGCGACTCCCAGTCCCAGCACCAATTCACCAACTAGCGCTGCGGGATCCGCCTTACACACGCAACACTTAACGACAATGAGCAACATGCAGGGTAAGAGACGCAAACACAGCGTGAAGCGGCTAATGAGCCGTTATTCAGTGATGCGGCTCGAGCGCAGCGGAACGCGCTTAGGCCGCGCGCTCCAGTGTTTACAGCGTCACATGAACGCGAAGCTCCATGATAATGTCTCATACGCGTCTGCGTGGGTTCACTGCTGGTTGTTGTGCTGAGGCTGTAGGCCTGTGCAGTGGCTCACGCAGCCTTTCTAGCCATCATATCTATGCTAAATGTGCTGCTCTGATGGCCAAACCTGCTGTGTATATGGACAGCTCACCGAGGTTCTCTTTAGCACCGCTGTAACAGAATCAATAATCATAATGATATTTTCTAGATAATGGTGATTCTGATTGAAGGCCATCTATAATTTCTATTTGTTGTGTTGTGTACATTTTGTTGTACAAAATATTTCACTGCACTCTGTTCAGTATTGTTTTAGTTTCATTCAAATACTGTTATAGCTTTAGATTTTATTTTTGCTTTAATGTTAATTTTAGTTAAAGTTTTAGTATTTTGTGTTTTTTTATATATATATTTTATTTCAGTTAACATTTCTTCTATTTTTACTTTTTTTTAACAGTTTTTAGTTAACTATAATACTGTTATATTTTTTGTTAATGTTTTGAATTATATTTTATATTTTTTGATTCACATTATTTTTTAAGTTTTACTTTTTTGTTATGTCATTTTATTTGATTTTGTTGTTTTTAAACATGTATATATGTGTGTGTGTGTGTGTGTATATATATATATATATATATATATATATATATATCTATCTATATATATATATATATATATATATATTGTATTTAAGTTCATTTGAGTTATTTTAGTATGTCAACTAAAAATGAGAAATGTTGTATTGGCAACTAACTGAAACTAAAAGTTTTTAATATTTGAATTCGATTTTATTTTTATATTTTCTACTCTTGTGTTAATTTTAGTTATAGTTATAATTTTAGTTAATTATAGCATGTATTTGCATTAAGATGATCATAACGGGTCAGTATCGTACTATCCAGTCTGGCTGTGGTCTGATTGTTTGGGTCATTAGTAAATGAATGATTTCTCCTCCTCATTCAGATTCCAGCACATGCTGGAGGTGTCAGAATGAAACAGGTAAAGCAGCTCACATACGCTTCACACTTATTTAGACCATCATCAGTTCAGTTTATACAGAAGCTTGTGTCCAGCTCGGAATAAAAAGGCCATTGTGACTTTTATTTCACAGTTCTGAGTATTCTTTGATAAATAGCGAGTTTATATTTCACAAATATATACATATATTTTGTTTGCACCATGAAATAAATAAATAAATAGCCTAAATAAAAAAGAAAAATTTAAAAAAAAAAAAAAAAAAACATTATTGCGAATTTATGTTTATATATGAGTTTATATCTTACAATTGTCTGAATTTGTGAGATACAATGTCAGAATTGCGAGAAAAACTCAGAATTATGAGGTTAAAATTCACAATTACCTTTTTAATTATTTTATTCCATGACTTAAATAAGCATCCATAAGTTTATCATCATTTACATGGATTTCCAACATTTTTTTTTTAGGATTTCAGATCAATCTGTCTGGAGTAACCCAAAGTAAGCTGGTTTTCTGTGCTGTTATAATGCTTTGCTTCACTTCTCTCCAGAAAATAGTGTGATTTCTGCTGTAGATGCAGTTTAAGACCAAAATGAACCACTTATGAATCAGATATCTTAAATAATGTAGACATTTTTTGAAGAAATCATGATTAGTGCTTGCTTTAGCAGCAGATAAATAAATGTCACTTCCCCAAGCCACACAGTTTGAGCTGTTTTCTGAAATCATCTCATATTTTGATTCTCAGTTATTTCCATATTCATTTCTTTCTGCATGCTTTCTGTTAAATTCGCTTTTTGTTTTTAAATACAAAACATAAATAAGGTCTCCATTATCCTTAGCAAAGCAATCTGAACTTAACGTTTTTTTTTTTCTTTCTCTTTAACAGGCAAACGCAAAGCACTTAAGTTAAACTTTGCGAATCCGCCAGTTAAACCGACCGCGCGGCTCCCCATCACGACGGCTAACCCACCGTTCCAGAATCCACACATGTGAGATTACATTCACTGCTCATGTTTTGTTAAAGGTCACGTACGTCATTTTTATGTTAAATATGCAGAAAAATCGGTAAGTAATTTGTAAAAACTGGCTCAAACACGGCTGTTTGTATCCTGACACTCCAATCAGCCAATAGCACGAGTCTGGGGGCGGGACAAACTGTTTATCGACCAATTACAGATGGGCAGCGTTCGGGAAACCTGTTTGGCAACAGTCATGATTTTTGCAGTTCAATGAGTTTGCGCTGTAGTTTCTGTGTGTAAAAGCATTGCGTTTCAGAGAGCGGCTGCGGACGCACAGCATCGAGTCCTCAGGGAAGCTGAAGATTTCTCCAGAGCAGCATTGTGACTTCACGGCCGAGGACCTCAAGGACCTGGGGGAGATCGGGAGAGGAGCGTATGGATCCTTGAGGATTTTGGTGCGATGAGCTCAGGGGCCTGGTCAAGGCCGGCAGAGTGGTTTACATTATATAATTGTAAAAATATCAGAATTATCCAGCAGAAATGACTGGAGTCTGGGAACATTGGAAAATGGAATGGAATAATTTTTTTTTTCTCATAAAAAATGATAAAACTGTAGAAATTGTCATAGATACTGAAATAGAGCACAACAATCAGTTCCGGAAATAGAAACTCTATTCATTTTCTCCATAGGGAAAATAAAGATAATTAATTTTTAGCAATAACTGATAAACATTTAATGTTCTCCAAGATAATGTTAAACGATTGTATATCCTTTTGTTTGAACCCATCTGTTTGCGTTGTCAGCTTCTGTTTTAAATAACTGTTCAATAGCAGAATTCATGGTGGAAAAATGGAATTATGGTGTGTTCACACCAGACACGAATATGCGCTTCGCGTCACTCACTCTAGATTACTCGCGGGATGGTTTTCGTGTCACTTGCGCAAATAGAAACACCGCGATCAACCATGGTGGAGATAACTACAATCGCTGTTTTGTACCTGTTGTCAAATGTCCCATATACAATGGAAAGCCAAATGCTGACGTGTCTGGGTTCACAGCACCATCCAGAGGAGGATGAATAACGTTAGGATCCTGTATTAATGTGTGTGTTACATTTTACTACTGATTTATACACTGATATTACTATTATTTTTATTATTGATATCAGCATCTCTTGTTAATAAAATACAACTATCACTACAACTGATTTTAATTGTTTTCTAAGCTCCAGACCTATCTAATAACAGACGGCTACAATAATGCTCTCTTTAATTGTCTGATTCAACTGGACGTGTCGAGAGAACGCGTCATGTGAATTTTTGCGACAAACACGTCACGCTTTTCGGGTCATTCGCCCCACCCGGCACGAATTCGCCTCTATTCTTTGCATTGACTTTGTATGTAATCTACTCGCGTGAATAATTACATTTGTGTCTGGTTGTGAACACACCATTACCCATAATTCCAGTAAAATTACACCAATCAGAGTCACAGTGAGCAAAGTGCACTAAGATAGATCTTAAGCTCCGCTAGAAAATTAAATAGCATAAAAGACAGAAGAGAATGAGAAAAAAAAAACAGAGACGAACATATGAACTGAAACAAAGTACAAACATATGAATAAACATAAGTCTTTCATCATATACATATATATGTAGTTTGTATATAAAATCAACAATTTTAAATGAATAGTTTTATATTTCACCATTATTTTTTAAATTTGTCATTTGCAGTGCTTCATGGGATTGTAGTTTCCAGCCTTGTATCTTTGTCTATTTTTTTTTTCTTCTTGATTTTTAAATAATTTTCCTGTTTCAAATCAAAGTCTGTAATGTTGTGATCCCCCTCATAGCTGGTTGTTTTGGTTCCATAGCTTTAAACGCTTTAATTAAGACGTTTTTAAAAACGTTATGGGAAAAACAAATAGGAAAAATACTTAACGAACCAGCGTCGCTGAAAAAGTGACCACAGATTTGATAGAACTAAGGGAAATGATCTTGATTGTACAGAGACATGTGGTTGTCATGATATTACCAAATGTGTGAATGCGCCACCTAGAGTCAGACACACGTCACTGCAGTGTCTGGATCGAGACTCATCAAACCTGGTTTAGACTATTAGGTTGGAAAATAAACAAATAGAAATCAGCACAAATTGAATCTGGTTTTCATCAATAATTTGATAATTGTCAAACATGACGAGGATCTCTGAGGAGTGTCGGTTCTGTTTGATCTTCCTCCTGTTAAACCTGTCATCAGCTGTGTGTGATGAATCTGACCTCAGTCTTCTTGCCTTCACTGCAGCGGATCCGCTCCACGGTGGATGAGAAGGAGCAGAAACAGCTTCTGATGGATTTAGATGTAGTGATGAGGAGCAGCGACTGCCCGTATATCGTCCAGTTCTACGGAGCCCTGTTCAGAGAGGTGAAGGTGGTGATGAGGTGTTGTGAGTGTTCGAATGACTGTCTTTGTGTTTGCTGTTTGCTAACAGGACTGTATTTGTGTCTCTCTTCAGGGCGACTGCTGGATATGTATGGAACTAATGTCTACCTCCCTTGATGAATTCTACAAATATGTATATTGTGCATTAGATGACATCATTCCAGAGGAAATTTTAGGCAAAATTACATTAGCGGTAAGTCACTTATCATATATATTAACAAAAGTTACTGTATTGTAGTAGTAATAGTAATAATAATATTTTTCTTATAATAAAATGTGTAAAACATAATACATGCATATTATTATTATTATTATTATTATAACAATATAAAAAATTCTTGTTATTATTACTAGTAATAATATTATGAATGCCAACAATATTTTGGTTATAATAATATTAATATAAATTAATACATTATTGTTATTATTATTATTATTATTATTATTATTTATAACAAAATAAAACATATAAAATTTGTATTAATACTAACAACAACAATAATAATGTTTATTATTATTGTTATTATAAATAGTGATTATAATATTGGTTATTAAAACAAAATGTATATAACCTTTATGAAATCAAAATACATGTTGTTGTTATACAATTATATTTTGTTATAGTACAATTTATTAAATAGTACATATACAGGTGCATCTCAATAAATTAGAATGTTGTGGAAAAGTTCAGTTATTCAACTCAAATTGTGAAACTCGTGTATTAAATAAATTCAGTGCACACAGACTGAAGTAGTTTAAGTCTTTGGTTCTTTTAATTGTGATGATTTTGGCTCACATTTAGCTCAACAAATTAGAATATGGTGACATGCCAATCAGCTAATCAACTCAAAACACCTGCAAAGGTTTCCTGAGCCTTCAAAATGGTCTCTCAGTTTGGTTCACTAGGCTACACAATCATGGGGAAGACTGCTGATCTGACAGTTGTCCAGAAGACAATCATTGACACCCTTCACAAGGAGGGTAAGCCACAAACATTCATTGCCAAAGAAGCTGGCTGTTCACAGAGTGCTGTATCCAAGCATGTTATCAGAAAGTCGAGTGTAAGGAAAAAAGTGTGGAAGAAAAAGATGCACAACCAACCGAGAGGACCGCAGCCTTATGAGGATTGTCAAGCACAATCGATTCAAGAATTTGAGTGAACTTCACAAGGAATGGACTGAGGCTGGGGTCAAGGCATCAAGAGCCACCACACACAGAAGTGTCAAGGCATTTGGCTACAGTTGTCGTATTCCTCTTGTTAAGCCACTCCTGATCCACAGACAACGTCAGAGGCGTCTTACCTGGGCTAAGGAGAAGAAGTACTGGACTGTTGCCCAGTGGTCCAAAGTCCTCTTGTCAGATGAGATCAAGTTTTGTATTTCATTTGGAAACCAAGGTCCTAGAGTCTGGAGGAAGGGTGGAGAAGCTCATAGCCCAAGTTGCTTGAAGTCCAGTGTTAAGTTTCCACAGTCTGTGATGATTTGGGGTGCAATATCATCTGCTGGTGTTGGTCCATTGTTTTTTCTGAAAACCAAAGTCACTGCACCCTTCTACCAAGAAATTTTGGAGCACTTCATGCTTCCTTCTGCTGACCAGCTTTTTGAAGATGCTGATTTCATTTTCCATCAGGATTTGGCACCTGCCCACACTGCCAAAAGTTGGTTAAATGACCTGGTGTTGGTGTGCTTGACTGGCCAGCAAACTCACCAGACCTGAACCCCAGAGAGAATCTATGAGGTATTGTCAAGAGGAAAATGAGAAACAAGAGACCAGAAAATACAGATGAGCTGAAGGCCAGTGTCAAAGAAACCTGGGCTTCCATACCACCTCAGCAGGGCCACAAACTGATCACCTCCATGCCACTCCGAATTGAGGCAGTAATTAAAGCAAAAGGAGCCCCTACCAAGTATTGAGTACATGTACAGTAAATAAACATACTTTCCCAGAAGGCCAACAGTTCACTAAAATTTTTTTTTATTTTTTTATTGGTCTTATGAAGTATTCTAATTTGTTGAGATGAGGTGAATTGGTGGGTTTTTGTTGAATGTGAGCCAAAATCATCACAATTAAAAGAACCAAAGACTTAACTTTAAAACTCCTGCCAGCAGACTTCTTCAGTCAGTGTGCACTGATTTTATTTAATACACGAGTTTCAGAATTTGAGTTGAATTACTGAAATAAATGAACTTTTCCACGACATTCTAATTTATTGAGATGCATGTATGTATGTATGTTTATAATAGCAATAGTAATTTCTGTTATAATTAATGAAACATAATACATGATGATAGTGACTTTTAATGTTTTATTTATAACAGTATAAAATGGGCTTTTAATAATTTTAACAACAATAATTTTAATTATTGTACTAATATTTTGTTATAATTAAATGTATTAAATATAACACATTAATTGATTTTAAAACTGGATACATTTATTATTTTTATTGTTGTTGTTGTAGTCACATTCTCTCTCTCTCTTTTTTCTTCTTTTCGTAGACTGTGAAAGCACTGAATCACTTGAAAGAAAACTTGAAAATAATCCACAGAGGTGAGTGGCCAAGCATCAACACATTTACAGCTGGGTGAAGCAATTACCCCATTAAATCAATTATTGAATACAGTTTTTGCAGTGAGATTTCTGAGCCTCAGTGTCATTATCTGAAGTGAATGCCTGAGTTGTTCTTTTACCGTGTTTTTCAGACATCAAACCCTCCAACATTCTCCTGGACAGAAACGGCAACATTAAACTGTGTGATTTTGGCATCAGCGGGCAGCTGGTCGACTCCATCGCCAAGACCAGAGATGCTGGCTGTAGACCGTACATGGCTGTGAGCATCATATTCTGCTCCTCTAATAAACATGATGTGTGCTTACAGCATATGATGATGTTCCTGTGTTCTTGTAGCCTGAACGGATCGACCCCAGCGCCTCCAGACAGGGCTATGACGTCCGCTCCGATGTGTGGAGTTTGGGAATCACGCTGGTTCGTCTCTATTCAGTCTCTTCTACTCCCTCACATACATATATATAATGTTTTTATTAGGAATCTCATGCGATTAAAATTAATAATTAATTGCAAATTAATTGCACATCATTATTGGCTGAGAAATTACCCCACAATAATTGTGTCCAGTGTGATAATCATTACACAGACATTACAAATAAGCAGCTTTAGACAGAAATATTATAATTCAACATAATGATAATACATTTTTTTAATGATTATTCAAATTATAATTTTTTTAAATGATACTTTCAAACTAAAACTACACTAAAGCGCCAGTAGGTGGCGACGAGTCGCTCACTCAACCAATTCATTCAGAAATGAAGCGAGTGACAGTCTACATGAATGAGTCACTGAATCATTAACTCACTTGATTTGTTCAAAACTTTGGATTTAATCAGTAACAAATCACACCTGGGTGTCGCTTTGAGACGCAAAACAGCTCTGCTATGGCTTGGATTGGAGCTATTTTCATTGCATAATCGAACAATACTGGCAATATTGTGTCTAAAACACAATTTTAACGTCTTGTTTATTGAACCGTTGTATAAATCAGTATCAACTTTGCAGTTGTGCAGATATTTGTTAGTTTTGTTAATTTTAGTGTTTTTATATTTCAAAATCAACTCATTATTAAATAATTATTTACTTTTTTTTTGTGCAGATACTTGGTATATTGAATTTTATTGCTGTATAATTGCATTCTATTAGACTCCATCACGCAGTCAGTTGTCTTGCATCGTGTTCATCAATAACTGCATCAGTGTAAGATGATGGACAGGTCTGGATGGATATGATGCATGCATTTTAACACTTTTTTTCTTAATATTTGCAGCTTATTAACCTGTTAATTCATCGGCTCTAGTACTAAAGCACCGGCTCCTCTGCTTTAATGGTGTGAATGTGTTTGTGTTGCAGTACGAGCTGGCGACGGGACGCTTCCCATATCCTAAATGGAACAGCGTGTTTGATCAGCTGACGCAGGTGGTGAAGGGAGACCCGCCGCAGCTCAGCAGCTCCGAGGAGAGACAGTTCTCACCCAAATTCATCCAGTTTGTCAATCTATGGTGGGTTCACATGTGGCCGAGCTGTTTTCCTGTGCTTTGAAGGATATGAGTATACAAACGCATGTTTCTTTGCTAAGCGGTCATGTGACACGTCTTTGTTTGATCATGTGTGTTCCAGCCTTACAAAGGAAGAGTCGAAAAGGCCAAAGTACAGAGAACTGCTGGTACGTCAAACCTGTGTTTGTTTGAACTACAACCTTTGAACTTATTGATTTTACTTGAAAAGAGCTGAATTCAAAATGCACGTCTGACTTGCATAGTTATATTTTTATGGTTTTATTGGTCGTAATTTTTAGGGATGTGATATTAGATGAGTACTATATTGGTTATTGGTCGATTTTAGATATTTAAATACAATTTAAAAAACATGATACATATTTAGAGTTGCATTTATTATTAAAAATACTACTGCTAATAATAATAATTTTGTTATAACATTTTTAAAACGTAACTATACATTATTACACACTTAACATTATTAATATTTGTACTATTATTATTATGTGTGTTTCTTTGTACTACGGCTTTTAAACTTGAATTGATTTTACTAGAAAAGATTTCAATTGAAAAATGAACGTCTGTCTCGTACAGTTATATTTTTATGTTTTTAATTAACCTTAATTTTTAGAGATGCAATATTGGACCACTAACATATTGGTTATTGGTCGGTAATAAAGTTTGAATTGATTGATTGATAGATATCAATTAAATTGGATATTTAATTATACATGCTAATGTACAAAATCCCTATTTTACAAATAATTGACCTTTGTTGCTCACTTAAAATTAATTTTTTTAAAAACGCATAACGCTGATAAAATCAAATGTTTAACTAAAAGTTTTTAATTTCGCAGATCTGAATTACAGCAGGATTGAAAACGTAATAAAAAATACTTATAATACTATTGTTTTTATTATTATTATACATACCAATAATAATATTTTTATACTTAGAAGACAATACGTCTTGTTATTATTATCATTGTCATTATTTTACCCTATTATCACACACAATTCTTATAATTTTATAAAATAATAAAATACATAGCATTAATATTAATAGATATTATTATAAACTAAAATTTGCAAGAGTAACGCTGCTTATTAATTTGAGGCTTCTTTGAAAAGATCAGTATTGTGTAAAGCACTTGAGAAATAAAGGTGACAAAATAGTGTAGCATTTTAATATCAGCCATTTATTGGTTATTCACTACAGCATGAAAATAATGATGTGTGTGAGCTAGAACTGAAATCTTGCTTCATGCCCTGATCGTGTGTTTGTGTTGCTGCTGTTCCTGCAGAAGCATCCGTTCATCCTGATGTACGAGGAGCGGATCGTGGATGTGGCTGGTTACGTGTGCAGGAATCTGGATGAAATGCCGGCGTCCCCCGGCTCGCCCATGTATGTCGACTGATGGTGAGCGGCCTGTTGGGAACACAAGACGGTCCGGCCACCATTTGGTGTACATACAGCGCCTCAAGTGAAACACACAGCCCTTCACCAACTCTCATTTCACTGCATTTACCGCAGCACATCCTACTCTCAACGTTTGACGCTTTAATTCTATTTCAAAGTGCCACATTAAAACGCTTGTGCCACTTTTTGTGCCGTAATGTGGCTTCGCTTCTGTACGCAGTCGGAGAACAAACGTTGGGTGTAGGATTTGTTCTCGTTTGTGAAATGCAAGTCCTGGTTAAGCGTCTGAGTGTTTCTGCTAGACATCGTAATTTTGTACCTTCAGTGTGAACACAAAGAGAAATGCTTCGCTTATGTACGCAGGTTCAGTGTGAGTGGGCTCTCATTTAAAAGCCATTTACATCATGGTGTGTAAACAAGCTTCAGATTTAGCAAATCCACCTTCTGAGTTCATTGCGTCATGCTGCATATGTATGTATGTGTGTGTGGGGAATCATTTGGAAATATAAATAAGCAAAACTTGAATTTGCTCATTTAAGACAGTGATGTGCTTACCGAAATGAATCCTAAGAGGAGGAAAAAGCATCCGTGCTGGTGTTTTTCCCTCATACGTGTACAGACACATCACTCTCTCTTTATTTAATGAAACAAAGGTGTTGTTCTGCATCAGTGATGTGTGTTAAAGTAGCTTTACTCGCTCAGTATGCAATATAATGTCACGATGATCCAAATGGTTTTCACTTTATCAAAGAGAATCCAGTCTGGTGTCTGAATGCAGGTGCTGCTCGTCACTGTAAATGTGTATTTATACAGACTCCACATTGTCAAATCAGAAAATTCACAGATTTTCCCACAAGCTCATTTTAGCATGTTTATAGAGGGTCTGGCACGAGTTTGGTTGGTTCGTGTGGGATACGGCTGATAATTCACTCATAGGTCACTTATTTTAAAAGATGTACAGCATTCATCAAACATGGGTCTGATTGTATAATAATACGGTGCCGGATAGCGTTCAGAGAGTTTCATGTTTTGATGATGGAAAATCTTCTCAAATGCATTTTAAGAAATAATAGTGGCACATCACAAATGTGGGGTGAAATAATTTTAAGGGTGATGTGTATTATATTGTATCAAGAGAGGAAACTATGTACAGAAAAAAATCACTGTGAAAATATTTTACATGTACGGTGAGAAGAGCAATCTGTAAAAATTGTAAAAGGAAATGTGCAGGGATACAGCGTACTATATGTTCAGGTTTGGGTATATATTAATCTCTGACAGCTTTTTGTCTTATACACGTCACAGTTAACAAGGACATCAGCTGAATATGCTTGCAGGTCAGAGGTTTATTGTCATTCTGCTCTGTTAGATCTGAACACACGATGGGCTCGATGCTAGAATAAATCCAATACTCAGCCATCCACGTCTCACATTTATTCAACACCACTGCCAGTACCTACACTGAAAAAAATGGTGTTAGTAACCGTTTTTTCTCTGTGATTTTTATTGTAATATCAAAAAGAAGTTTTGTTTTATGTGTGAAGATGTGAGATTTTTGTTTTGTTTTTTTTTGTAAATTTTTCTGTTATTATTTTTAAAATCATTTACTACAGTGCACGCAGTCTGAAACTATAAATAATCATCATTAAAAAGCTCAAAATAATTTTTTTTTGTTAGTCATCAAGACTGATGGAGTCGGTTTGTTCGTTTTATGTTTGTTTATTGAACTCTGGTACAGTAATACAGCGGTGGAGACAAATACTGGGACCAGTTTATATGGTAACGTTGTTCAGTGGCCAAGCAATACAAAAGCTTTCTGTCATACGTATATATTTCCCCCAGGAGAATCAAAACAAGAAATAAGACAAAACCCCGGTTTCCACAGAGGTGAAGAGTAATAATGAACATTTGTGCAGCACAGACGCTTTCTGCCATCAGGATCAAAGGAACCACAGCTTACAATCGAGAAGAAACAAACTATATAAAGGGGATAAAAAAATACAAGATCGCAGAGTCACTTCTACTGGGCTGCTCCATTCATTGGCCGATATCAAACATAGAAAAATAAAATCTACAGGATTATAAAACTTTACACACAATTCATCTTGATTATAGACCTAATTTCTTAGCTGGTCGTATTATGAAACTGCTTCATGTGTAAAAATAGAGACTCTAATGCTCACTGTGTTTAATACTGAGTCTTGAATATAAAACAGCTTGCTCTTGGTCTGTAATGCCCTTAATGCTTATTCACTGAACTAAAACCCAGGGTTTATTTTTTTTTAAAAAACTATTTATATAAAATTGGATTTTCTGAATTATGCTTTGAGTTTATTTGTATTGTAAGGCCTCACGGCTCTAGAAAAGGCACGATAAAGAGATTCTAAAGATCTGTACAAAAGCATTCAGTGGCACAAAACATGATTAAAAACCAGTAAATAACAAAAACAAACATATTTCATGAAATGAAAAAAGAAAAAAAAAATCTATTCACAGTTTAAGCTTTTGGCGAGCTAATTATTTATAAAAAATAAAAAAAATATTATCTGCTAAATCAGTATTAAAATCTAAAACTAAGGATTTTATTTAAAAAAAGTTCTAAAAAAGTTCCAAAAAAAAAAAAAAAAAGTTAGGTCCCAAATTTGCCACAGTACAGTTTCACAGTTGAATTTATATAATCTATATATTAGAATTCATTCTTCACAAGTGCTGGTAAAAATGGCCATCACAGTTAGTGATGTATTGCTTTTGATTCAGGATGTTTTGATTGTCATTTAAGATTCATACAATGTGATTTATTGGACTTAGTGAGGTTTCAATGAGAAACGGGGATGGTAAGTCAACAAATAAATCAGAAAGTATTAAAAGCCTACTGTTTGTGTGTCAGAAAATGTCACCACTATAGTGAACATGTTTTTCACACTTGTGTCCTCATTGTTTTAATCACTCTTTTAACTGTGAGTTAGTTTTCTCTAACTTTTGTTTTAATGAAAAGGAATGTCTCATAAATATATATATATGTATAAATATGCCAATGAGAATAAAAGTTTGAAATAAATACATCAGAAGAGTAAGATCCAAAAATAATAAAAACAACTAATATATAAAAAAAAGAGCTAATGAATGTAAAAAAAAAAACAAAAAAAAAACAAGTGGCAGTAATAATAATAACAATCTAGAATGCAAAACGGACTTTGGGGAAAAAATAAGCAAAATATGAAATATTTTTTTTATATTCTTCATCTGCTTTGATCTTTTGACCAGAGATGTTGGCTTGATCGTGCTAAAATACAGTTCAATTCTCTAGAGATTTAGTGATTTTCTCTTTCACATGAAGTGTGAGCATTAACATTATGTAAGCTTCTTTCTGCAATCACATAAAAATAAAAAGATAATTGCAACATCTTATCTCACAGTTTGGACTTTTCCCCCAAGAATTACAAGATAGAAAGTCGGAATTGTGAGATATAAACTTAGAATTATGCAATAGTCAGAATTATGAGATAGAAAGTCAGAATTGTGAGATACAAAGTTGGAATCACAAGATACAAACTTGGAATTGTAAGATAGAAAATTAGAATTCTGAGATAGAAAGTTGGAATTACAAAACAGACAGTTGGAATTGCGAGATATAAACTCAGAATTATGAGATAGTCGGAATTAAAAGATGAAAAGACGGAATTGTAAGATATAAATAAAAGATATAAAAACAAAATTGCGAGATGTAAATTCACAATTCGGAGGAAAAAAAAAGTTTAAATTATGAGATTATAGCTGTGCAATTCAGACTTTATTTCTGAAAATTGTGAGGAAGACGTCAGCATTGTGAGATAAAAAGACACAATTACTTCTATTTTTTATCCCATGACGGAAACTTCCGTATCACGTGTAAAAACCAAAGGTTTGCGCTCTCAAAATAAATTAATCACATGACGATGACAGGAAGGAATAAAATGCTCATAAAAAGTGTGACATCCTACTGTAAGCTCAAGGTGCAAGTGTGAATTCATATTTACAACAGCACAAGAGAGTACACGTGATATACTAGTGAGATGCATTAATATGTGTTTTTCCCACACCACAAATGTGCAGACAAAATAAAGAAGTATTAAGTTGCTTTCATATATTTACAGACGGATGGTACGGACGTCTCGGTTTGAATCCAATTCCATTTGGAGCGTCTTTCTGTTTCCAGTAATCAAAACACTCTTTGCCAGAATCCACAGTCAAAACAATTCAAGTTTTGATGGAACGTGATAAAACACACAGTTTCAAACACTGCATCTGGAGATCTGGGTGTGGACGTGATGTTTCTCCTCACCAGTGCTCCAGCTGCAGGTCCATGGCCGAGTTCAGGCTGATGTCCGTCACGTCCAGGAGCTCGGCGCTGAAGATGCTCGGGCCGGACGGAGGCAGGCTGTTGTGGAAGGCAGTGTGGGAGGTGGGCGGAGTCAGATCCAGCCATTCCATTGTCTCCCACGGTGACTCCGCGAAGGTCATTCCGAGGCCGTGACCCTCGGTGGCAACCGCGGAGACCTTTCCGGCCGTGGGCGATACAGGAGTGTCCATCATGTCGCGGTTGTTGAATCCATCGCCCGCCTCCTCCAAGCGTCCGTCCACGGCGGGCATCTTCAGAAGTGACGCGTCTCCTTGTGTCCGGCTCATGGGGCTCAGCAGCACCTCCAGATGAGCGTCTCCGTGAGCCGCCACGTGATCGTAAGCGAGCATGGAGGGCGACATGTGACTGTAGTGTCGGTGAACTTGGGAGAAACTGTAAGGTGAGGCACAACTTTGGTTACAGGAGAGCTCTCTTCTTTGGCGTTAGCTGGCATTTCTTTAAAACAAGACAATGACAGCACAAAGAGTGACTTTAATAGTCAATAACAGCTGGGTGTTACTGTGTGAAATGAGGGGCCTTGTGAAAGCTTCATTTAGGGCTAAAGGAATAGTTCACCCAAAAATTAAAATTCTGTCATCATTTATTCACCATAAAGTTGACCCAAATCTGCAGTATAAAAGGTATTTTAAAGAATGTTGGAAGCCAAATAGTTTTTGGTGCCCATTGACTTCCATAGTATCAAATAATAATAATAATAATATGTACATCAATAGCTACCATCAACTGTTTGGTTACCAACATTCTTCAAAATATCTTCTACAGGTTTGGAACAACATGAGGTTGAGTAAATAATGACAAAATTCAAAAGCTGATGAGGAGAGACTCACCTCCGCTTTCGATGAGGACGTCTAGAAGCTCATCCATCTGCTGGCTGCGTGACATCTGCTGCAAGAACATCACAGGATCGTTTATTCTTGTTGGTGTTTGTTTGTTTGTAGAAAATTATGTGAGAATTTATGTTGATTTTTTTTTATCATAATGATGAGGTGGTGTCTATTTTTTTATGGAAGAGATACATAAAAAATAGGCAGTTTTTAGTAAGGGTAACAATTTTTTTTTTTTTTCACAAAATACACAGCATTTAGTTGTTTACGATTTTTTAGAGTTTCATGTTTGGTTCATTTTGACCCGGGCATGTATGGAGTACCATTAGTGTCAAAAATTCTTACTGTTAAATTATTTATGAGGTTAGTGTCTAAAAACTTTTGTAAAATATATTTAGCTTTTTTTGCCATATCTCACTGAATTTTGTTGCTAAACCTGTATATGTACGTTTATTAATGAACCACTGCGGCATGAAAATTTGTTCTTTTTTTCGTCTGAAAATTAAAGTTTAAGTAAAATGAGTTTTAGTTTGAAAACGTTTGATAGTGATATTTATGTTGTTTTGATATAAATAAATATGTAGCCATATATTTGGACTTTTTTTGAGTAATCATGAGTTATAATTTAAAGGAATTTAATTAAATTCTATCCATTCCAATGGGGTTAATGCTGGTAATACTGGTTTCTCATATATATGTTTTTATTTATTTATTTATTTTTTGTTTTTTTGTGTGTGTGTGGTTCATTTGACATTTCAAATAATTTTTTTCTTTCTTTTTTTTATAAGAAAGGGTAAATGCAATAGTAACATGGCAATAACTTTCAAAACGTTGATTTATTTAATCACATTTACTCATTAATGAGAAATTGCTGATCAGATGTACCATGGTTTTAGTTTAGTTTTATAAAATAATTATTTGGGAACAAACAGACATGGAATGTGAAAACAGTATACAGATTTTGAATGCATTACGAGAGTTAAGAGTGTTAAATGTACGAACAGATTTTGTAGCTGACGGCATTCAAACGCATGTACAGGAACTGGTTACGCTTAGACTTGTTGGCAAATGCTTGTTTTTGCAGGCGGTTTCAAGGACAACAATTTCTAGAAAGTACAGCAGGGTTTCCGAAACTGAAATTTTGGGTTGATAAAACCAATAACAATTAGTTTTAATAATAATAATATGACCAGCTGCTCATATTATATGTAAAATTAAAATAATTCAATGATGCTGCATGATAATCAGAGTGATTATCAAATCAAAGTCAGTGATTTAATTCAATATCTGCATATTCTGTGTTTCAGAGTGAAGTGCGGCCCTGTGTTCGTGCCATCGGGTGTTTTCAGCATCTTACAGTAAATGAAGTGAACTCCATCACTGTATATAAGTTTAGCATGCATCAGGGAACGCGATATGTTCTAGCTTTATTCACACAATCACACCATTTCCAACATTTTTGTAGACAGAAGTTTACAGCATTTCATTAATATCACTATTACAACTTGTAGCGTAAAATCAAATTGTTATTATTATAATCAAATATTTACTGTAATTTACAATAGTAATATATTTTATTTATAGTAATATTTTAATATTTATATATAGTTATAGTTACAGTTTAAACAACAATAATAATGCTAATAATAATAAATATTATTATTATTATTATTAAATTTGCTTGAGTTCCTAAAGCACCAGTGTGAATATAATGTTGACTGAATTATTGTCACAACTAGGAAAAAGTGCATCTTTATCATTTTTTATAAATGTTTATAATTACTTAAAATGATCATAAATAACTGATAATAATTGATTTTATTATAATAATATGTTTAATATTATATATTGATAGAATAATATTTTCGGTATATAACATTTTATAAATATTATTATTATTATTCAATATACTGGGTTCCTAAAACACCAAGGTGAATGTAATGTTAAACTAAAAAGAGGTTGGAGTTCACTTCAAAATCCAAATGAAGAGTCAAAATAAAACAATAATTTTTATTATTTATTTCAAATATATTTAATATTTTAATAATAATTACCTATAATACTTAAAGGCATACTCCACCCCACAGTGAAAATTTTGTCATTAATCACTTACCCTCATGTCGTTCCAAACCCGTAAAAGCTTTGTTCGTCTTCGGAACACAATTAAGATATTTTGGATGAAAACATGGAGGCTTGTGACTGTCCCATAGACTGCCAAATAAATAACAGTGTCAAGGTCCAGGTATAAGACATCATCAGAATACTCCATCTGCCATCAGTGATGCAACCGTAACGTTATGAAGTGATGAGAATACTTTTTGTACGCGAAGAAAACGTTAATAACAACTTTATTCAAAAATTTGTCTCCTCTGTGTACTTGGTTTGGCCTTGTTTGAGCATACGCTGCCTGCGTTCAGCTCATATTCTCTAAAATGGCGTTACGGTGATGCAGAGAGACACAAAGGAGACGAATTGTTGAATAAAGTCGTTATTTTTGTTGTCTTCGCGTACAAAAAGTATTCTCGTCGCTTCATAACATTACGTTGAACCACTGATGGCAGATGGACTATTCTGATGATGTCTTTCATACTTTTCTGGATCTTGACAGTGCAAGTTACTTGGTAGTACATGGGACAGCTACAAGCCTCCCGGTTTTCATCTAAAATATCTTAAATTGTGTTCCGAAGACAAACAAAGCTTTTACGGGTTTGAAACGAAATGGGGGGTAAGTGATTAATGACAAAATTTTAATTTTGGGGTGGAGTATCCCTTTAATAATAACAATAATACTTCTTAATAATTTGTCTGAGAGAAGCGTTTGGGAATCCCTGCAGTACAGTGATGCAGTGCTGTACGTCTCCACGCAGTCAGTAAAGCTGTAGAGACGCAGGCAGAAGCTCTGAGAGCGTGAGCAGCGTGAGAGCGCATGAGCGAATCCTGAGCTGCTTTACCTGTTTCACTGCATCCTCATAACACGGCGGCCCTTTACTGCCAGAGGCAGGGGGATCGGAGCTACAGAAGGCAGTGCTGGATGTGTGAGAGTTGGGCTCAACGTGCCGCGGAGAGAGAGACAGAGCCTCCTACAGGAGACAGGGCCAAACGTTACACCTCTGAGGAGCCAGAGGAGCCCAGCTCTCTGATCAGTGTGTGTGTGTGTGTGTGTGTGTGTGTGTGCGCAGTGGCACCGAATCTATCAGACGCTTCCTCTGCAGGACGCTGTGACCTCTGACCTCTGACCCAGTGACAATAAACACATCATCCATGTGTTTTGGGATGTTCTGACTTTGTGTGGTCATTTGGTGGCGTATGTTGTTAATTGAGCAACACATATGCTGTGAGAGAGTCGGTGTGTGTGGGGAATTATGAATAGTTTGTAATGTTTTTGAAAGAAGGCTGCATTAATTTGATCAAAAATACAGTAAAAACTGAAATATTATTGCAGTTTAAAATAACTTTTCCATGTGAATATATGTTAAAATGTAATTGATTCCTGTGTTCAAAGCTGAATTTTCAGCATCATTACTCCAGTCTTCAGTGTCACATGATCTTCAGAAATCATTCTAAAATTCTGATTTACTACTCAAGACACATTTCTGATTATTATCAATGTTGAAAACAGTTCTGCTGCTTCATATTTTTGTGAAAGCTGTGATACATTTTATTTTTCCGGATTCTTTGATGAATAGAAAGTTCAAAAGAACAGCATTTATTTGTAATAGAAATCTTTTGTAACATTATAAATGTCTTTACTGTCACTTTACATCATGAATAGAAATATCTGTCTTTTCTTTCTTTTTTTTTTCTTTTTTATAAATGACCCCAAACTTTTGAATGGTAATGTATGGAAATTCAGCTTTGATCAAAGGAATAAATGACATTTTACACATAGAATTCATCTATTTTATATTGTAAAAATATTTCACAATATTACAGTATTTACTGTATTTTTTGATCAAATAAATGCAGCCTTGATGCACAGAAGAGACTTCTTTCAAAAACATTAAAAAAATCCTAATTATTCTGAGCTTTTGACCATTTGTGCTCATTGATTGAGACGCATGATTGATACGGTGAATCCCAGAGTGATTGAGACTTACTGTTACAGGAGCCGATCAGAATGTGTGATGTTCTGCTGTGAGTTTTTGTGAGAGATGAATTCGATGAGTGAGTGTGATTCTTCACGTACTTTCTGCTGCATGCTGCTGCTCTTGGCTTTGGTGGATGCTCTGGCGCTGAGGTTGTTGTCTGCTGGATTCTGATGGTAAAGCGGCTGCAGGTTTCTCTGATCTGACGGATACGAGCAGCTCGCCGTCTGTCCCGCGCTCTTCTGCTGTAACTGAGAGATTTCAGCCGTTAGTCACTGAATCAAAAACAATCATCAGTGTCCAGGAAGAAGAAAAGGAAGACTCTTTCACAAATTCCAGCTTCCAAATACTCTTCATGTTAAATATGCAAATTATAACTATAATATTGTTCAGATCTTTATATAAAGTTGGATATTGAAGAATATTCAACTTTATCTACATACATGTTGTGCCTGATTTCTTGTATTGTTGCAAAATGTGACTACTGTATATTATCGTTTACTTCTAATCTGATAAATGTGACTATGAGGCATAATATTAAGATATTATAACCATTAAGATTCATGTAAAGCTGCTTTAAAACAATGTACATTGTGAAAAGTGCTATGCAAAAAAAGTTTAAATCTAATGACATTAAATGTCATGTTGCGCAAGTATTAGGTAAAAAATTTAAATTTTCCTTAAATCTTCAACTCGTGTGAAAGTACACACCTTCAAAAAAATAATGTAATGATAAAAGTTTTTAAAAATTATCATCAACATGTTTAAATAACAAAAATACATATGAATAATACGAAATCATAAGATTAATGTATAAATATTGTTAAGTTCCAGAAAGTTATACTCCTAAATCTTAAATATTTCTAAAAGTACACAATGATTTTATTATAATTATTATTATTAACTATACAAAGTATTTTATATGTACATAAATGCATTTTTTTTAAAAAAGTATTTTTACAGATATCATAAAAATATATTTAAATAATTACATTTATATTAAAATATTAATTTATAAATACCATTATGTTTCGCACCACATGACATTTTACAACCTGAACTAACCTAACTATTGTATTGTATTTAGTTAGTTGGTTAGTTATTTCTACCACCCAAAAATATCAAATTCATTTTAATTCAGAAATGAAAATAATTTTGCTATTTATCTATATTATAGGTGTTTGAGTCATTGTGTGAATGAACAGCATTTGTATTTCTGAATCATTGTAGTTTTAGTATCTTTGAGATACTATTATAGTTTTGGTTAGCATTTTCAATTAGATTTGAATTAGCCCTTTTGTCATTTTTTTTTTTTTTAAATAGGTCCATATAGTTTTTATTTCAATTTTAGTACATTACGTTAAACTGAAAGAAAATGAAAAAATGTTGCTTTGAAAACTAACTGATAAAAAATAAGTTTAAGGTGTTCTATATTTTGTTTTACTTCAGTTAAGATTTATTTTATGTCAAGTAATGAAAATGTATTTATGGTTTTAGTTGTAGCTAACTATAATAATCGTGTTGTGAATGAAAGAACAGATGAATTGAATTGTTCGCATCATTGAATCACTGTTTTCTTGTCTATAACTAAAGCTGTATTGTATAAACTGCTATAGAAATCGATTGATGACAGACTTGTGCATGTGCCGTGGATCACCTGTACGTTGCGTGCGGCTCTGCTTGCGTTCTGAGGCAGCGTGTGTGAGTCTCTCAGCAGGTACGGCTGGCCGGGGGACGAGGGGCTGCTGGAGGCTTTGGTGACGGGCGACTCTTCAGGAGAACACTGAGGGCTCAGGAACGCAGACAGGCTGGCGGGGTTTGCAGATGATGGCACAGCGTGCAGATTGCAGTGAGCCATGCAGCTGCCTTTCATCTGCTTGGCAGCCAGAGGACAGCTGGACGCCACCTGCTCCTGCTTGACGGACACACCGTAGAACTGCTGCATCTGCGCAGGAGGCTGCAGATGCATCATGTGCTGCGGCGGAGCGGGGCAGTCTTGCATGCGCTTCCTCTTGTGCAGCTGCATGCGCAGCTCCTCCACCTGCCTCTGCTCCTGGTGCAGCTTCCACGTCAGCTCCTCGATCACCTTCTGCTTCTCCACCAGCATCTTGTCCTTCTCGGCGTCCGGTCCCAGCACGCTCTGGCCCTCGTCTGCGCTCAGCTGAGCCGGCGACGGCTGCAGGCCGAACTGCGGTGAGGACATGGTGACGTCGCTGAAACTGTCGGGCAGTGAGCCGCTGACAGAGAGATCAGATGAGGCCGGAGAGATGGGCGGTGTGGAGCCGCTGCTGCAGAACGGGTAGAAGCCGGCACTGTGCGACTGATAGGACGAGAGCGATCCGGTGGGTGTCACAGGAAACGTGGCTGCGCTGACGTCTGCAGAAGCGGCAGGAGAAGAGTCTTTGAAGGGCCGCAGACGCTCTATGAGCGCCGTCTTAGTGCCAGACACGGGCAGACCGCGGATCCGCAGCTGCTGCCTGAGTTCAGACACCTGGCAACACACAAAACAGTCAGGCAAACAGTTCCAACTAGCTCAAATTAAAAACGTTAGTTGCTGCGTTAAATGTTTAATCCTTATAATGCATTTAAAGTTTGCATAATGTTTTCACATTCTGAGTATGTCTGAACCCAGGTAAGACCCAATGAGTCATAACTGTTCATTTTCAATTAAAATCATATTGCATCTTTGAATGTTATTACTATGTTATTACTATTTTAATTTTACTTGCATAAACATGTAAAACAAAATTTCAATCTTAAAAAAAGTGTAAAAAACAGATGAATGAATGAATGTGTGTTTGCGAAGTTTTCTTTTCTTACTAAAAACCTATATGCGCTGGTCAGTTTGGGGTTTTGTACTCTTAATATGTCAACAAAATCTAAACTAGAAATTTGAACATGAATTTATCCAATCAGATTTATGTTTTAGGTGCAAATTTAATGAGACAATGCCTCATTTCCATATTTAAACCTAATATTTCAGAAATCTTTTAATGCAGGACATTTGTCTGAATGTACTGTGATTAATCAGCTGGTTTAGTACGCTGATACCCATTAGTGAGACCTGTAGTGTTGACACACACCTTCCTCTTTAAAATCTACAAGCTTCTGGTTTCCAGTCCAGATCTTTAACCCCTTCATCGCATCACGACGTGACGTGTCAAAGCGCAGCACTGACCTTCAGGTCGTCCAGGTTGGCGGGCAGCGGTCCGGGTCTGAGGGGGCTGATGGACGGGTTGCAGTAGCTGCTCTTCACTGGAGACGAGGAGCTGCTGCTGGTCTGGACGCTGGACGCACATGATGACTGCTGTTCACCCGACGCCCTGTTACACACGCAACACACAATTATGCTTCTTATGATCAGAAAATTGGCTAAATAATTAATTAAAATGGAATTTTGAAAACATTTTTTTTATACTGTATATACTTCTGTTCAAGTGTTTAGGGTCTGTAAGATTTTGAATGTTTTTAAGGCTCTCCTGCTCATCAAAGCTGCATTTATTTGATCAAAAATACAGTAAAAAAAACCAATATAAAAATAACTGTTTTCTATGTAAATATATGTTAAAAAGTAATTTATTCCTGTGATGTGCAGCTGAATTTTCAGCATCATAACGCCAGTCTTCAGTGTCACATGATCTTGCTGCTCAAGAAACAACAATATTATTATTATTATTATTACTACTTTAAAAACAGTTGTGCTGCCAATTTTGTTTGTGGAAACCATCATATATTTTATTTTTCAGGATTATTTTATTTATTACAAATGCTTGGGGTTGGTAAAGACTGAAAGGTCAGGTGTGTAAACTCAAAAAATAAACTCAAAAAGTCAATGAAGCCGAACAGAATTCCACTCTTAATCCGAAAAAACTTTCACAGTAAAAAAAATCCTCAAAACTTGCATCTTCAATTGACCCTCTAACTCTAGCACTCTCTATTCTGATTCTATTTCATCTATTTGTATTCTTTTTTTAAATAAAAAAAGCACTTGAGCCTCTAACACTTGCGCTCTCTATTCTATTTCTATTGTAACTACTTGTTTTCTTTTTATTTATTATTAAAAAATTACCCTTTAACACCAGTGTTCCCTAGACTTATTCTATTCTATCTACTCGTTTTCTTTTTATTTATTATATTAAAAAAAAAAAACCTTGCATAGTGCGTTAGGCTAACCGAGACTAGTCGTAGCACTTGGATATTATTGCTCTTTTGTTGGTTTTGATTGATTCTATTGTCCTCGCTTTGGATAAAAGCGTCTGCTAAATGACTAAATGTAAATGCAAAAAAAATGTCAATGAACTGAGCGTATGTGTATAATCAGGAAATGCTTTATAATCTGAGGTAAATGTATGTATTCCCCCATCTTTTGAAAGAGACACTTTTTTGCAGTGCTGGACTCACTTGTTGAGCGTGCTCTGGTTGAGGGTCTGGTAGCTGAAGCTCTGCTGCTGGTGTGTGTGTGAGTGTGAGTTCTGCTGGTGTTTCTGCTGGCTGAGGATCTGCAGCTGCAGGAAGAGCTGCTGCTGCTGCAGGAGACGTGCGTACGCCGAGTCCATCTGCGGCGCAGGACATTTCTCTGCCTTCTGGTCCGGTGGGATGTACTGGTGGTACTTCAGCTTCTTCACTTTAGGCTTGATGTCTTTGGGTTTCTTGTGGCGGTTCTTCTCAGACATTTTGGACTGCAGAGGAACCGAAAAACTTCATGAAACGAGCTGATGTTAGATTTATGTGAGTGTTTTCGAGGTTAGCATTATTATAACTTATTATCGTCTGCTTTGTGTTTAGTGATTTGAAAGGGACGAGATGTTTAGTCATACCTTGACTATTGCAGGAACGGGAATGGGTGGAGTTTCCTGGCTGTTTGTCATGTTCTCCTCCTGGTTTTGAGTGCTGCCGTCTTTGCTCTGAGACCCCTGAATAACAATCAAATTAATAAACTGTCATTAAATCATTAATAATAACTGATCGTCATGGCCTGTAAAGCCTGATGTGTGAAATAATAGTAAAAACTATTTCTATGATCATTTAGAGTCTTCGAAATTTGTGTATCAAATATGATACAGTAAACTTAGGGTTAAATAAATGGATTTACATAGAAATAATTTATTCTTTCTGCAAACTCCAAACCTTTCCATAAGTTGATATCCAGGTGACACTGTTTATAAGACATTGTTTATATCTCCCAAGTACTTTACGTTCAAAAAACCCCACACACAAGGTGATTATTATTAAACATGTACATAATTTACAACTTTCGCAAGCCACAAAGCTTAAATAAATATTCCTAAGTTGTACACGCTTCTGCTCCACGTGATCTGAACGATAGGTCATGAGGATTTGATGCCAGGCCTCCTGACAGCTTCAACCGATGGTTTATTACCCCTGCTGCCAGAGAACGGGCAATCATTCTGAAGCCTGGAGCAACGCTGGAACAATACACTTCTGAGTGTGTAAGAAACACGCTGGCATGCTGATCTGGGCTCAGAGTCAAAGAGCTGTCAGAAAATAACGGCTCCTCCAGAGCCTGAGCAGAACACTGCAGTTCACCGGATTACCACAGGGGGTAGAACACTAAAACACATGACTACCATCACAGATATCACATAAACACTCACTACCAGCAGTCAGGAGTGCTTTCAGTCTTCAGCTCATTTATTTACTTAAATTTAATTTAATCGATTAGACTTGCAGTATATACTATCATTTAAAAGTTTGGAAGTTTAACGTTTTCGAAAAAACGTCTCTTCTGCTCACCAAGGCTGCATTTATTTGATTGGAAATACAGTAAAAAAAAAACAGTGAGACATTATTACAATTTTTGTAAGTTTTTGATGTGAATATATTTATAATTGATTAAAATACAATTTCTTAAAAAAAAATTTTCATTATAAATTTTTTATTTTTATTTTTTGCAATTGTGTTACTCAAAAAGGATGCGTTAAATTGACCAAAAGTGACAGTAAAGACATTTATGATTTCTATTTCAAATAAATGCTGTTCTTTTAAATGTTCTATTCATTTAAAAAAAAATCCTGAAAAATTAAAATGTAAAAAAAACCTGTAGAACTGTTTTCCACATTGATAATAATCAGAAATATTTCTTGAGCAGTAAATCAGTATATTAGAATGATTTCTGAAGATTATGTGACACTGAAGACTGGAGTAATGATGCTGAAAATTCAGCTTTGATCACAGGAATAAATTACAGTTTACTGCATATTCACATAGAAAACAATTATTTTAAATTGTAATAATATTTCACTTTTTTTACTGTATTTTTGATCAAATAAATGAATCTTTGGTGAACAGAAGAGACTTCTTTAAAAAACATTCAAAAATCTTAATTATTCCAAACTTTTGACAAAGAGTTTATTTATATTTATTACCAGTAGTGTTATATATATATATATATATATATATATATATATATATATATATATATATATATAAAAACCTTAAAAACAATAATATATATATATGTGTGTGTGTGTATATATATATATATATATATATATATATATATATATATATATATATATACACACCACACACACACACACACACACACACACACACACACACACACACACACACACACACACACACACACACATATATATATATATATATATATATATATATATATATATATATATAATATTATTGTTTTAAGGTTTTTTTTTGTTGTTGTTACTTGTATTTATGGGCAAAGAAAAGCAATACAAAATAAATAAAAACTTGTTATGTGTTAATATATACAGTATTCCTTCATATATTCCAGCTGTTTGTGATGTCCTGAATGTGTTTGCTGTGCTTTGTATGGGGCGACTCACATGCTCAGTGTTGGTGAGTGTCGGTGAGCTCGAGCCGCTGCTCTTGTTCTCTGTAAGCGCTTCAGCCGAACACTGCGACTCTTCACTGTGTGGCTGATCTGGAGACAGACTCTCACTGCTGCTGTCCTCCTCAAATGCGTACGAGTCCTCCTGCTGCGGGAACTTCCCATGGTTCACTGCGGAGATACGAGAGGAGAGATACAGACTCAAACCCAGTCAGATAAACTCCAGCAGCGAAACAAAGAAAAGATAAGAAAACAAATGTAAAGAGAGCAGCGAACATGAACGGTGATGTTTAGAATCTGTATGATAGAATTGTTTGGAAGATTTGTAGACTCTGAACTCTGTGTCTGTGTAAATATTTGACTGAGAGTCTGTTTGTGTCTGATGTGTGTGTGTGTGTGTTAAGCGCGTGCCAGAACATCGATGCGTGTGCCAGTGCTGAATGCATCAATCCGTTTGTCATATGCACGGGGCTGAACACTTTTGATGCAGTGACAGGAGCCTAATAGAGCACAGGTCACACGAGGGGTCACGAGAGGTAAGTGTGTGTGTATGTGTGTGTGTGATATCTGACCATGTGAGCTGGCAGCAGCAGTACAGGGACTGGTTTCAATCAGCACAAGCACTCTCTCAGTTAAGCACACAGGCACACACACACACACACACACGCACAGACGCACAGGTTTCGTGTTTTCATGTTTTATGGGTTCATTCCATAGGTGTAATGGTTTTAATGTTCCCACAAGGTCAAAATATACTGGTATCTTGTGGGACATTTGGTCACAATATAGAAAATACCAGGTGTATTCTCTCTCTCTCTCTCTCTCTCTCTCTCTCTCTCTCTCTCTCTCTCTCTCTCTCATGTGAGCTATTTCCTTCTCATGTTGATGTTGGATGCTTGTGGTGTGGACATAGACTGTATAAAAACATGGACGTAGTGTCCGTGATGTCACCCGTAGATTTCTGAAGAGTGTTGGTGAAGCTCAAAGTCTGCGGAGCGAACTGTCACCATCTTGGCAGTGTGTCACCGCGCGTCACTCCCGGATAATTGAAAATGGGCAAAAAAGCGGGAGCTGGTTCCTGAAACCACGCACACCTAGCGCGACGGTGGTGACAGCAGCATCAATCCACCTGTCACTCAAGTGGCCACGCCCTTAATAATGCAGAACTTTAAGGCTTAATATAATTTAAACGGATGAGTTATAAATAAATTCACCCCCTCACAGTTGTCTTGAAGGGCAAAATTAGCTATATAGACCAAAACCACTTTTTGTACCAGGCTGTAAACACATTTTTTTTCTGCTGTAAAGTTTTAACATGGGGAGTCTATGGGACTGACTCCCTTTTGGAGCCGATCAGTCGATGGATTCCTTCCGTGTTGGTTTCACAAGCTCGGTGTGGATGAGGTCCAGTGAGCTCCTCACTGTCCACTTACTCTTAGATCATTAGCCCCGTCTGTGCAATGCCATTTCTTTATTTAGTTTTTGTTTTTGTTGTTGCTGTTGTTGCTTACTATTTCTCTACAAAAACTCTACACACAAAACCACAGAACATGCACACAAGACAAGATAACACATCTCTTGCAAGCAAAAACTACTTAAAAACTAGCTTAATTCTTATAGTGGTGGATAGTAAATGTATAGTTCAGTCATGAAACTGTAGATGGCGCATACTGACGGGTATTAATGCAACTAATGAGTATTAACGTTAAATGACTTGGCACAAGTTGATTGATTCATGTTGCTTTACATTTAAATGGCTGGCTAGCATTCACTTGAGATTCCTGCAGTGCGCTTTCAGGGTTCCTCTGAAACCCTCCACCTTCCCCAGCTCCACCTGTATACTGTAGATCTGCTATGGGTTATTTTATATGCTATTTGTGCAGCAGCAGTATGTCTTCAATGCTCGCAGCACTGTATCACCGTATGGATTGGCAGTAATAGCAAGTTCATGTACCTGCTTGCAGCAGCAGCAGCAATAATCTACAACTACAGCAATAACCAACAGAAGGAGATTAGGTGATATATTTTGAGTAGAAGAAGTGCATTAAATTTGTCATAACCATTACCATGCTAAAATCTTTCAAGAGTTGTCATGATTGAACAAAGTATTTTTACTTCGTTACTGTTCTTGGGAAATTTATAATCTTTACTACATTCCAAATCATAATCTTGTACTTTTTACTCGAAAACATGTTGTTCCTCGTTATTTTGAACTGGAGAAATCGTCACGCACTACGAGAAGTGATAGCGATGCACGATTTGTGAAGGAGCTGATTCTTTTCAAAGAGCCTGTTAAATTGGTTTGCAAATCGCACTGAATGATTCATTCACGAACCGGATTGAGCGAATTGCCGCTATTTTCGAGTCAACAAATCACTGATTCATATCCAGTAAGAGCAAGTCTCCAGTTAACAAATCACGAAATGTGACCTCTGTTTTTATATTGTAGCTATATTTATATTTGCCTACACACTTTCCCCCCTCATTTTTACATATAATATATGGGTTTTTTTTATATTTTAACTTGTTTGCACACTTGAATTATTAGTAATTATCAGTAGTGATCAGTGTATGAGATGTATTTTTTAGCAGGAGGATAGAGTATATAAAATTCCAAAATAAATAAACATTTATCAATCAGTACTTTTTACTTTTAATACTTAACTACAAGAGCTACACAAGAGCTGTTTGTTTTGAATGATGTGCCTAATGCAGAGAACTGTGTTTAACATTTTGCTTAGAATTGCAAACTAAGTGTGAAGCAGATAATTTGCTTGCAGATTCGATATATAAGTGAATGGTTTCGCTGAGTGAGCCTCAACTACAACTTTAAGTGGGTAAGCTAAGCAATTTTAAAAAACTCAAATGGAAAGTGGCATCATGCCAGAAGACATGCATCTCATGCACCTCATGCACATTTGAGAAGAGACTGTGACAACACAGCAGATTGCAGAGAAGTGTTTGTCGAAGATATATTTGAATTTGACATGACAGAAGTCTAGCAGACCTCATGGTGAGCTGAGCATTCTGGGAAGGGTGTCTCAGACGGTCGTGTCTGCTCAAACACCTTTGTAGGTGGTTCGACGGAGCCACATAAATCACGTCAAGTCAAAACAAAACAGAGAATGAGAGGGACATTCATTTGATGTTTGGAGGGAGCGGGTTGATTTAAGTAGAGTTGATGTTTGTGTATATAAAACACGCTGCTCTTCCAGCAGAGGTAATATAAACCATCGCCCCCAGCCTCACGCCGCTTCTGCAACACATTAAGATGCGGTGTTCTTGGGGGAGAGGTAATGTTTACTTTCAGCATGTCCGAAAACACTGGATCTGAGCGCACAACATACTGCGGTCGGACGACATAGTAAACACAGAGCGAGTTAATGCCCATGAGCGAGAGCCCACGGCCTCCTAAATCAAATGTTGAGCCAAAGGTTGGGAGGACTGTGAGGAATCTCGCTCAACATCACTAGTGAGGAATTCGCTCATGCAGTGAAGATGCAAAAAATGCAACAAAGTCATGATATTAATTCAGGAGTTAGTGATGCAACTCCACACACACACACACACACACACACACACACACACACACACACACACACACACACACACACACACACACACACACACACACACACACACACACACACACACACACAATATTTGTTTTTGCATACAAACAGCTAAAATAATTAATTTAGATATTAATTTTATTTTAGATATTAAGATATCTATATTTTTAGATATCAACTTTATTATTAAAGAATGAAGTTTATTTTTCCAACCCCAATGACTTGAGCAAAAAACCCACTTAATTTGTACTTAATTAAGATTTTATATCTTATTCTGCTTCACGAGTACTGTAAACGTAACTTGATTTAAAGGCATATTTCATCCAAAAATGAAAATTTTGTCATTATTTATTTTTGATTATATGGTTATGTAAACGTTTGTTGATTTAAAGGCATATTTCATCCAAAAATGAAAATTTCAGTGGAAGTCAATGGCTATCGTCAACTGTTTGGTTCCATTTTTTTCATACTACGGAAATTAATAACTGTTTGGTATTTAATTTAATTTAATTTAATTTAATTTAATTTAATTTAATTTAATTTAGCAAGTATTTTAATTTAATTTTATTTTATTTTATTTTATTTTATTTTATTTTATTTTATCCATAATTTTGGAAGTTAAAAACTTAAAGTTAAAAAAAAAACATATATATATATGTTAATATATATATATATATATATATATATATATATATATATATATAATATTATATATATATATATATATATATATATTAGGGCTGTCAAATGATTAATCACGATTAATCACATCCAAAATAAAAGTTTTGTTTACATAATATATGTATGTGTACAGGGTATATTTTTATGTATATATAAATACACACACATAAATTATATATTTAGAAAATATTTACATTTATATACATTTATATATTTATATTCTTATATTTTATATTATATATAAATATATTTTTAATATATAAACATAACATATTCTTCTTAAATATATACATGCATGTGTGTGTATTTATATATACATGATAAATATACACAGTATACACACATATATTATGTAAACAAAACTTTTATTTTGGATGTGATTAATCGTGATTAATCATTTGACAGCCCTAATATATATATATATATATATATAATATGATGTGATATATATATAATATATATATATTTTTTTTTTTTTTTTTTTTTCTATACTATGGAAGTGAATGGCTACTGTCAGCTGCTTGGTTCCATTTTTTTTTTTTTTTTTTTTTATTATAAAGTTAAAAAAACATAATTTTTTTTTTCCATACTATGGAAGTGAATGGCTTCCCCCAGACTACAGAGGTTAATGGCTAGTAAAAAAGAAATTCATACAGGAGCATACACACAAAATTCAGTCGAGTAAACAATGAGAGTATTTTCATTTTTAGGTGAAGTCTACCTTTAAGAATGGTTAGATGTTTGTACTGGAAAACAAGACTGAAATATTGGAGGAAGAGCTTCATTTTTTTTTTTTTTTTGCAGTGTAGCAGTGGTTAGTGAAGAGCATTTTGTGAAATAAATGAGCTGTGCTCTGCTCCGATACCTTTCATAGCTGCTTCTTTAACAGTGGAATCGACAGGAATGATGTTCTTCTCCACCAGCTCCAGAGGGCCAGGTCTGAGAGCGATTCTCTCATTCAGGTTGTCGGCCAGTCTGGCTCGCTTTAGTTTGGTCTGTGAGTCGTGTGCGGGACCTTCGGCGGCGGGTTCTGCAGTAAACACACTATTAATCCAGCACAGCAGCTCTTCAGTCAAACACACACATGATGCAGCGCTGAGAATGAGCAGTTATCATGACACACTCACAGCATGCAATCAAGTCAATGTTCTAAAGTTATCTGAATCATTCTGTGTGTATATACACTGTAAATAAAACAAACATTACTGGAGCATGTTTTACAGGAAAATACTATTCAATTCAATGTGTTACTTGTTATTTCTTTGTAATTATTTGTGAAAACTGAAAAGGGAAAATTGTTTTGGCATCATGTACTGATTTTTTATTTTATTTTATTTATTATTTTTAAAGCTCTTACCTTGTAGAATACGCATGTTGACAAGCTCTGCTTTCTCTGGTCGACTTCTGATTTTGTGTTTTAAATAATCTCCAGTCTGCAACGTCAAATATTATAAAACAGTAAATATAATGAGTTGGATTTTCACACACTTTCACAATCATTCTGTATCAAATTAGTTTCATAACTGATGAACTTTGCATCATTTACACCAACTCTGGTGTTGTCTGCGTGGCAGTCAGAAATTACAGATTTTTATTAAATTAATGTACTATTTTTTAGTACGATAGTATGATGTATGATGCACTATTTTTATTAATTCATTATTAATGTTTTTTATTAAATTATTGTGATGTTTGTGATTTTTTGAGGAAATTTTTGAGGATTGTTATTTTTTTTTTTATTTTTTTATTTTTATGCTGAGTTTCATACCAATTAGATTGATGAATAAATCCAGAGGGTTAATTTGTACTGAATTGATCTGAATAATAACTCAGTTGTCTTCTGTAAAGCTGCTTTACATCTGAAATTAAATTAGTTGGATGATGTTTCATTATTTCATTATTGTTTCTGTCATTCTCCTGCTTTGACACAATCTGTAGTTCTAAAGTCCAAATAAATGACTTGATTTGAGCAAGACAAGTAATTACAAAACAATTAACTAGTACTGATGTCAGAAAAGTTTTAATAACTGAATATGTTTTAGTAAGTGTTGATGGTCTGTGCTGCGTGACTTTGGTTGTGAAGGGTTCTTTGCTTTGTGTTTGTTTGGTTCTTCTAACCTTGGATCGCTCGAGACTTTTCCTCTGTTCGTGGAACGCAGCCGGACTCTTCAAGGCTGGAAAAACAAATGAGAAACGGAGTAAATGTGATTGTTTATCTGTGAACACACTGTCAATGAATCTTACATAAATCATCTCTGCCAGCATCTGATCTGGCTCGTGTTTCTCTGCTAAAGCTGAATTATAGTCCTGAATCAAACGTCTGTCTGATACTTGTTTCAGCTTTTATTCTAGTGCTGCTTGCTAAACATCGCTATTAAAGTTGTTTTCAACATTTCATTAAAGTCCAAAATATCACCAATAGGCAACAACCCACAACACACTAGCATTATAAGTTTTGACACAGATGAGCATCACTCATGTTTTCTTCAAAAAATTAAAAAATATGATTATTTTGTTGTTGATTAGCACAGCTGTTGGGTAATCTGAGGTCTGACTTTAATATATTTAACACACGGCTGACTTGTGTTATGTTATTGGAAACATTTCTAGGGTTTTCTACAGAAGTTCTGCTCAGGTGTGTCTCAAGATCTCACTGCATACTAGAATCTAGATCACATGGAACAGGAAAAAGACGAAAAAACTTAGAGAAACCAAACATTACAACATTAACTGAATACAAATGATTCAGACAACACAAGAACATCTCAACCATTTCAAAATAAAAGCAGACAAAAAGGTATACAGGACACATTTCTTACAAAATATAATTTTTTAGAAAACATTTTGTAATCCATCACACTTTCTGCATGCTTTTCATCACATTAATCTGTTCTGTGTCAGAAATCCACTGCAAAAAATAAGACTTTTTTAAAATATTAAATCTTTATAATATTTAATATTAATATTATTTTAAAATGTTAATTAATATTAAATTATTATATTTTCATTCGATATAATTACATGAATTAACTAAAGACTCTTGGAAAATTTTTAAGCATAAATCTAACAAAATGTATTTTTATTTATTTTTATTTGATTTAGTTTTCTTTGTTTTTAAAATGTATTTTTTAAAGGCAATAAGAAATGAAAAATACCATCCGTTCTATTTAAATTTTATCTGACATATTCACTAAAAACAATTCTTAATATATTGTGCAATTTTGCATCTCAAGTAAACGTAAGTTCACCTGAAAAAGAAAATTCTTTTTACTGTCCCAGTTGTTCTAAACAAAAAATAAATAATAATTCCATGATTTATTTGTTGAATGCAGACCATGGCATGTATGCATTGAATAATATTTTATCTACATGCATTACAATATATACTATTTAATGCAAATTTTATTTTAAATTATGTTTTTATCTTTAAAATGATTTTGATTTGATTTTGACATGCTTTACTTTGTCTCTGTCAGTCTAAAATCTATTGCTTTTCGTTTCAGTGGTTCTTGAAAAGGTTGCACACACATACAGTGTCAGTGCATTACTACAGAAGTCAGAGGAGAGAGGCTGTGAAGAGCAGCACACGCCTGACCATCTAATGAAGAGCAGATGTGCTCAGAGAAATGTACACACACTGCATATGTGCAAAACCACAGCGAAGATTGAAATATCACCTCCTCTGAAGAATGCAACCAATTGCATAATTCCAGCCTTTGAAATGTAAGGTGCATTCTGATTTATGAGAGCGCTCTAGCTCTTAGCATTAGATCTTCTGCTTTCTGCTGGATGTACTCCTCATGAAATACTGCCATACGTTAATAAAACAAACACTAGAACAATTGTCATAAGTCACACGGAATAAAACATGACACACGAGCAGGCAGTAAAAAGCAAAGAAAACATGCATTTTATAAACACTTTTTCTATAACTACTTTCCCACATGTATGTAGATCAGCACCTATTTAAATGCTTAAAACAAGTTTATCTGAGTTTGCCGACCTGTTGTTTTATGTGAGTTTGGATAAATGGTGTTTGAAAGTTTTTTTTAGGAGCTCAGACTCGGTCAGTCACAGATCTGTGGTTTATCTCCAGCAGACCTGCTGAAATCCAGACTCCAGCGGCTGAATCAACAGACCGGTCAACAGTTCAATTAAAACACCTAATTGCACGCAAAATATACAGTTATGACTGTATTTGAATAAAGATACTGGTATATTTATGAAACCTAAATCTAAAGTCTCCGGTACACCGGTAAGGCTGTTTTCTTTAATATCTTTGTGTGTTTAGCTATGAATCATCTTTCAATGCTTTAAATATATATGCTCAATGGTCCTTTATTCAAAAATAATTCATAAATGCACTTCAAACATTAATTGACTTGAAAGCCACTCTTCTGTAATGTATGAATTAAATTAATCTCTATATTTTGAAATCATGATGATGAAAGAGGACAATTAAATAATTAAATTCATAAAAAGTAAGTAGTTTTCCATGAGAAAAAACAAACAAACAAACAAACAAACAAATAAAACAAAAAAACACAGGAAATGATGTCATGGCGTCAAGCACCTTTTAAAACAAATGTTGTTCAGGCTATAAAATGCATAAATTAACCTATGCATAAAAAAAATAAATAAAAATAAACCCAAACAAACAAATAAATAAATGTTTAAAAATTATGAATGAAAATGATTGAAAAAATAAAAAACGGTATAGAAGTTGCTGAAAACCATATGAACTGAACATTTTTATTTATTTATTCATTTTACTATGGTCACACTTGTATGTTATCTCATAAAAACTACTAAAAAAAACCTTGAAACTGAAGCATGAAGAATGTCCTTGATCTCATTTTCAGGTTATAGAGCGAAGCTGCTTTGCCTGGTCATCTGTTTATTATCGTTCCTCTCAGCCGTTTGAACGGGCAGATAAACTCTGAGAGCGTTCTGTGCCCGGTGTGCCAGATCCAGCTGTGTTAATGGGGCTCTTCTATGTAAATGTTAACAGGTGTGAGTGTGTGACTGTAGTGCAGATCTTATGGTGCCATGAAAGTGCTTGGGTCATTTGTCAGGTACCCATAATGCAGTGTGAGTGCTGGTGTTACTCACGAGGCATGATGCCCTGGTCAGCGAGCTGCTCTCGTGTCCTCCTCTGCTGGAGTCTCAGCTGCAGGACTGTGGGTGGAGGAGGAAACAGATAATGACTCATCATGAGTGAAGCTGGACAAATCAGACAGAAATCTGTGTCCGGAGAAGGAACACATCATCCCGTACAGACGGGGAGATGCTCCACACACACACACACACACACACACACACACACACACACACACACACACACACACACACACACACACACACACACACACACACACACACACACACATTAACGGGCCACCTCTTACGTTTATGAGCGCCTCCCTCCTCTCAGACTTCAGGAGGACCACACACTGAAGGAAGATTTGTTTAAAGCCAGGAGCTGTGTTTATCATAGACCTACATCCTGTTTTAAGAAATATTTGTGGGTCTGTTGCTTCATTTTTGTCTTTGTTTTGTGTGGTGTGTCTCTCATCACAGCAATCTACCCTGTCACTACACCAGTGTCCATGCATTACGTCTGTGTTTAATCTACTGTATGTAAGACTAAGAAGAATAAGTGGGAAAAAATGGCTTTGTTTCTTTATAAATTATGTTTTACCAGACATTAAGTTCAACAGCAATGGGACATTGGGTTGTTTGTATCACTCTAAATGTGTTTGCATGTTCCAGACAGATGTTAGTAGAAGCATTAGTGTTGAGAATGTTTCAGTCACTCTGATTTGTTCAAAACATTGATTCATTCAGGAACGAAACAAATAATTGTATTTAGGAAAGAGTTGTTGAATCACTCACTCACTCAACGAGGTCTTAAAAATGCCAAAGCGCAGTGCCCGGGACGCACACTAAATCCACACTCTAGAGCGCTATTCGAGGAAAAACAAAGTGTTGCACGTTTCATTGGTGCAGAAATGCGGTGATAATTATTTTGTACAACATTTGCGACTGATTTTTTATCACTTAATCACCACACATTAAATTGTGTCATGATATAGGGACTACTGAACAGACAGTTGATTTTAAAATGCTAATTATTTAAAATAAAAACAAATCTCTGTAAACACTTGCATTTTAACAACACTATTAGTGTGTCCCATACAGCGCTATCTCACGACCAATTCATACGTATTTTACGAAGTGGATAATTCATATGACCTCACTCGTATGATTTTGTACGATCTGTCTAGACCCCAGTGACGGATAGGTTTAGGGGCGGGGTTACGTGTAGGTCATTCGTACAAATTCATACAAATTGTGCAACTCATAAAATACGTATGATTTAGCACATATCATCTGAATTTGTACGAGTGAGGTTGTACAAATTTGTACAAATTAGCCACCTCATAAAATATGTATGAATTGCAGTGTTTATTTGGTCCCATTAGGTTAACCTGGTCCCATTAGGTAATGAAAAGTTTGAGACACACTTGTGGTCTTCATCCTCACTTGAACATTTGGCCCAAATACAGAAAATATGTCATATAAGTAGTTAACTGGTCAAGACTGGGGACATTTGGACAAGGCATAACTGTCTTTATGAGAAAGTCATTGAACCATTCATTCAAGGGAATCAACCAAAACATTGGTTCATTCATGAACGAAACAAGTAATTGTCTTTATGAGCAAGTCATTGAATCATTCACTCAAGCGATTTGTTCAAAACACTGATTCCAACAATGTTGTTACTTTGTACCTTTATCATTGCAGCTGCAGACTCAACAAGTAATCATCTTTATGAGTGAATTAATGAGTCATTCACTCAAGCGATTTGTTCTAAACATTGAAATATTCAGGAACAAAACAAGCAACTATATTTATGAGATAGTCATTGAATCACTCACTCAAGCAATTGATTCAATGACTGTATGTGCTGATTGTATTTTCGCCTCATCTGGAACTATTTTCATTGGTGGAGGAAAAATAAACAAAGTAAATGGCAATATTGTGTCTAAAAATGTAAGTTACTCATTGATGTTTACTGAACTGTATAACAGCAATATCACACTCACAGCATTCTTGCTCGCGAGATACTGTTGAAATATGTGTGGACATGAAACAGTTCTTGTACTTGTCAATGTTCATTTGATCATACATTCGTTCTTCCATTTATCATCGCAATCAATCAACCAGCTGCATAATTGCGTTGTCGACAAAAGCAGGCGGACTGACTGATGGCTGCGTGTTCGTAGTGCTGAGATCATGCATCAGCTATCTGCATACATCTGCTTTTGTTTAGGTCACACAACCTGTGCTTCTGTGTCCAGTGCCAGCAACTGTCATGCACTGCAAGTATGTGGACAAACAAGAGAAATCTAATGATGTCGAGCTCTGGCATACCTACACAACCTTGCACGCACAAATAATACTGCCAGCTCTCGCATGATCGCTGATATGAACTGAGACAAGCAGTGCCAGTCTGCTTTTGGCGGATGGAAGGAACCTCAATCAGGACCAATCTAGATCAAACTTTTAATGCTGTTTGTTCGCTATAAGAACTGTCACTGGACCTCACGTTTGCTCTCCAGAAACAGGTGAGTTCATAAAAGCCCAAAGTGGAAAAATGCCTTCTGGCAACATGACACATTTTAGCAGGGCAAACGAAAGCACCAGACCCATGATTGCCCTCAGTGATTGCCCTCAATAAGAATTATCACAGCTTTGCAGACAAACTGGATCACATAACCCTCCACAATCAAAACCAGATGATCTGACTCAATAGCACAAAAATAGCTGCAGCCGTTGTCTTCAAGGCACATACCTGCAAAAACAACTTGTTCCCTGTATAATTTGTCCTAATGAGGACAATTATGTATTAATTATGCAATTGCACAATGCACATGCTATGTTAGAATATCCCCATTTAAACTCTTAGCGTACACACTTTGTCTTGTTTGGGTTGTGTAAGTCTATTAAACTCAAATGTCATGAGTTGCATGACAAATGCCCTGAACTTTGACGTTAACTGCATTGCCTGTAAATAGCAAGGCTGTAATCTTGACATGACACAGGCAGCCGTGACACATGAGCATTCAGACAGACTCTGAGGCACATGGTGACGCATCTCAAGCAGAACGTAGAGTTCACACATGAAGCACTTTATATGTACTAAAAATAAAGGTTCTTCATTGGCATCTGTGGTTCCTTGAAGAACCTTTAACATCCATGGAGCCACTAAAGGTTCTTTATAGTGAGAAAAAGTTCTTTAGATTTAAATATTTTCACACTAGGTAAAAAAAAAATGGTTCTTTTAAGAATTGGCCTCTTTTGGAACCCTTATTTTTAAGAGTGTGAAAACCTTCCATTCTATAAATGTTCTTTTTAGTGGAAAAAAAAGGTTCTTCCTTTAAGAACAGTTCACTGAAAGGGTCTTTTTGGAACAAAAACGGTTCTTCTAAGGCAAACCCCCATTTTTAAGAGTGTAAACACTAAATAGTTGAGTGATCATCAGGGAAACTAGAAGCTCTGAAGGTCATGATGTCCATTTTCTGTGAGTGAGGATCGATTGTAAGGTATGTTTGGAGATTTGAGGACAAACGCTTTTGTGTTTTCATGCATGCACAAACACAGAGCAAACAGGAACCAGCGACGGCTCTTTAACTTCTGCCTGGCATGTTCTGTTTTAGTGCAATTGGGATATAGAAATGTTTCTTTAAGTTATTGTTTATGACACTTTTTGTTTTGAGGGAAATAACCCATTTACAGGTTTATTTCCTTTTTTTCTAATATGAATGCACTATGCAACTCATATGTAACTTTTAAGTGCATTTCTATCATTTAGATCAGATTTTTCACATAAAGATGATTTAAACATGTCTGTAGAAAGACTAAAAAAAGGGCTTTTACCTACTAAAACTACACTTTTGACTAAACACCTTGAAATGACAACACTGGTCAAAGTCATTGTTCAGATCTTTTCTAGCATGAGGAAATCAACCAATTATTGCCCAGATTTTTTAATTATTTGCAATTTTCCATCCGCATGTGCAGTTCGTAACAATTTAGAATTTTCAAAAGCAACCCTTTAAGGTTTTTTCCCCATTTACATTACTGTAACCCAGCAGCATTTACATCCGTATTTAAATGTTTTCACATATAAATTGTATTAATATGCCAATTTTATCTCTATAGAATATTCAAAGAAAAGAGTTTTACATATCATTTACTATAACAGCCAGGCATTTATTTTTTATTTTTTTGACTAAACACCACAACAGCTAACTTTGGGCAGGTTATCAGAAGCTCTTACTATGTGTGTTAATAAAAACATCTATTGCCACCCAAAAACATGAACAGCCTTTAGTTGCCTGTGAACTTTAACAAGTTAAATGTGTCTGTAAATCTCTTTAAAAGCCCAGTGACAACATTTCAGACCTTGACCTCAGATGCACGAGTATAGAAAGCATTTAAACGGGTTATGTAATCTCATGGCCGCCCATGTCCTGTTGAAGAACCTCAACGAGCCAAACACGTCCACAGGGAACATATGGTATGATTCCTATCAGAACAGCTCAATCTCACACACACACACACACACACACACACACACACACACACACACACACACACACACACACACACACACACACACACACACACACTCGCTGAACAGCCAACACACACAGCTACAAACCTCACATCTGTGCTGCATCAGAGCGCTAACGTGTGCTGTTCACAAAACGCCAATGTTTAAGTTTTCCCATCATGCCACTGTGTGGAACAGCCTTACATCTCCACTTCCCTTGAGCATAGAGCTCATTTCCTTTTGTTGAAGGAAGAGCTCAATTTTGTCTGTAATTTTGAGTAGAAAGTCATTATTGTGCCAAACCAGAGCCTGCTGTGAAATCAAACGCAGCATTCTAGAGGAAAGCTAAGCTAGAGTTTGTCTGCTGGGCCATAAATCTTGATGGTTGGCTGACAGAAGCAAAGAAGATCTTCAGAGACTCTGACATTGTGGTTATTCAGTAACACTTTCATCAGAAAGGTGGCAGCATTGTTCACAGTACATGTGCGTGTTACACTGAACGTCTTCACTGGATGAACAGAGACAGAGAGAAAGAGTTCGAAAGCAACACAAAGAGTGGATAGTAGTAAACAATACAAGTGTGAAGTAATTAAAAAGCCAGATGTACAGTAAGAGATTATGTTTACACGGAATGATTTTCTTCCTCAATATTTTTGTATTGTTTTCCAATACACGTCTATACATTCTTAAAATGAAGATATATTTACTTGAAAAAAAAAGAAAAAAAGAGTGACTGACAAATTTCAACATGAAGTGAATTTATGCTTGAAACAAGAAAAAACTAAAAGAAAAAAAAAGAACAAGGATATTGTTCTGATCCCACTGACATCTTTTTCTTTTTTATTTTAGGCATAGACTCATTTAATTATGATAAATTTGTTAATATCTTAACATCATCAAATAAATGTATCTAAGAGTGTTTAGATAATTGTACTGGACAACAAGACGAAAATACTAAGAAAATCAAGGTTTTGCACAGGTTAAGTGGTACCTGATGACCTTTGACCCCTGTATCAAAGCACTTGAGGCTTTTGGAAGCAGTGAGGCTAAAAGTGTATGCAACGACCAACAAGTACAAAACAAAACTAGCTTCATATTCCAAAGTAAACTGTATGTAACAAACTTACAAACATTTTGTGAATTGTAAGAACTCATCATGCATTGGTAAACAATCAACGCTTCCTAAGAAGTTTCCTAAAAGCATTTCTTTTGGAGGTGAAACAAAGATCTCACCTGATTTAAACTTGCTGCGAATCAGAATGGAATGTTCAGATCCCAGTAGAGTCATTGTGTTCCAGTGTCAAAGCATCAAGTGCGTCGCTTCAGCTTCAAATAGCACACACTTTCCGCATGCATTCACGCGCTCAAGCGCTTTGGTCCCATGCAGAACTGATTCTCTGCTCCATGAGAGAGAAACTGATATGCAGCGCTGCTGGGAGGGTCTTAAAGCTGAGGAGGCTCGACTGAGTCCCACCTCCTTCAGCTCTCGCACTCACACACACACATACACACACAGGCACAAACAAACCCTGAGAAATCCCAAATTAACATGTGGTCGTAATTAGTAGCAGAATGATCCTGATTTGAAGTGTGGGAGACTTTAATACTTTGATTCCCATATGATCTGTTAAGTGTGGTAACATGTTGCCAATCACTCAGTCGATACACGTTATCTTATCTGCAGTGTTGGATTCCCCACTCGGAAAACAAGCAGCCCTTCCTCCGGCTCCTACAGGCTGTCAAAACATTGGTCAGGGCTTCACTCTGTCTCCGGCCTGCATTAAATAAGCGTTGGTACTGAAGCTCTGGTCTTGGACAGGCTTTTGTGCAGTTAGCTGTAAGAACATCTAGGATCGTGTGATGTTCCATTGTGTGGTTTGAGCAGGCCTTTCAAATCAGTTTAATCAAAAGTGTACAAATACGGAATTAAAAATAGATGTTGAGCTGCAGGGCTTTCATGGCAGTGCCCATTCGTTCCCCTTATTTACTGTGTAATGCATTCATCTGCTGCTAATCTGACTGATGACCGCGTGTCGCCACAACATCACAAACCCAAGAATATCTCTTCAGAGAGTTTCCCACATAAAGTCACGTTTGCATGATTTAAAGTCACATTGTGAAGTATAAAGTCACACTGTGAGAAATATAAAGAGAAATATGGTCACAATTACTATAAACAAAGTTGCTCTGCGAGATTTAGTTATCTTGTGATATAAAAAATCAGAATTGTGAAAAATAGTCACAATTGTCAAATATTAAGTCAATTAAAAGAAAGTTGCTCTGCGAGATTTAGTCATCTTGTGAGATGTACTGTAAAGTCGGAATTGTGAAAAATAGTCACGATTGTGAAATATTAAGTCAATTAAAAGAAAGTTGCTTTGGGAGATTTATAGTCACATTGCGAGATATAAAATTACTTTCGCGAGAAATCTTCACTGCAAAAAAAAGTCACATTGTGAGATATAGTGTTGGAATTGTGAGAAATACAAACAGAGGTCAGATACAGAGGTATAGAGATATATATAAGAAACGTAATTGCAAGATATAAAGTTACGTTTTAAAATATAAAGCTGCAACAAGAAAAAAGTTACTTTGTGAAGTCACATTGTGAGGTTTTTTGTAGTAACATTGTGAGGTTTAAAGTCATAATTGTGATTTATTGTGGTTTGAGATAATAAAGTTGCAATTGTGAGAAATAAAGTCATATTTAAAAGAAAGTTGCTTTGCGAGTTTATAAAGTATTTTTGTGAGATAGAAAGTGAAATTGTAAGATATAAAAGAACTATTGCAAAAATATTCACATTTGCAAAAACTGCATAAAGTTATAGAGATACGAAGTCACAATTACATGAAACAGCATTGCAATTGCAAGACGAAGTTGCCGTTTACAAGTAAGTCACCACAAGATTTAAAGTCACATTGTGACTTTCAATTTAAAGAACCTCGCTTTTTTGAGATATAAAGACAAATTGTGAGGTATAAAATCACTTAATGAAAATTCTTCACAACTACGAAAATAAAAAAGATATAGACTAAAATAAAATTTTAATCACAAGAAACAAAGTTGTAATGGATTTCAGTAGACCTCACTTGTGAGAAATAAGGTCGCAATTAAAAGAAAAATCCACTTTGAGAGATATATAGTCAAAACGTGAGGCATAAAATCCCTATTGCAAGAATTCTTAACAATTGTTAAAAAAGAAAAGAAAAGTTGTAGTTGTAAGATATACAGTCACATTGTGAGATATAGATGTTGGGAATGTGATAAATGCAAAAAATATATAAAGACAGTTACAAGAAACAAAGTCGTTTTGAGAGATCTATTCAAATTGTGAGTTTTAAAGCCGTAATTGCGATTATTTCTCACATGAAGTTGCATTTAAAAGAAAGTCACTTTGCAAGATTTAAGGTCACATTGTAAGATATAAAGTTAAATTGTGAGGTAAAAAATTGTAATAGTGAGGTAATTCACATTGTGCGAAACAGATTTGGGATTGTGAGAAAAATAAAGAGTTATAGACAGATATAAAGCCACAGTTACAAGAAACACTAATATGTGTCATGATTGCAAGATTGAGATTTAAAGACCTAAAACAACAGCACAAATGTATTCTAGGAGAACCATCTGAGATGAAACTGTGATGAAACTCCTCCTGTCCAGAGATCCACGGCCGCACGGCCTCATGTCTTCAAGCACTTCAGCTGGAGTTTAAGCAAAGCAAATGGCTCAAACTCGCTAATGGCACCAGAATCGGTCCGGTCCCTCTGCCACGCGTAGTCGAGCGCGCTCCAGTATACAAGCCAGCTCAAATATTTACATTAGGACATCTTGAGTTGTGAACCGACTATTTTTCTCTGGAAGAGTGTCTGGCCGCACACGTTTCCCCATGACTGGAGTTTGGACGGCTTAATTAGCAGGTGAAAGTACTTAAAGGCAGGGTGCGACCCAGAGTTTGACAGTGAACACAGAGCATCCCTGTGAATTCCTGCGAGGGTCACTGAGCCCTGTCCTAATCCTCCCTGTAATTGGGCTCTGAGTCTACGGCGTGACATCTTACATCTGACACCTCCGGCTCATGATATGTGGCTGTATACATGTTATATTTGATCTCACGTGCTCGTTTTATGTTTCTCGTCTTAACATGAGCTCAGGAACGTGAAGTTTTCTTCACTAGATCCAGCGTTTCAAACCATATTGGATTCATCAGAATCATTATCTCTCAGCATGTGTTTATTGGCGTCCTGAACTGAAGGTTTTTTTTTTTTTTTTTTTGTGAAAAGAAAATCACAAAACATTCTACACAAGATCTAATATAAATGATGTCTTAGTCTTTGTATAATTTAATGTGTTTAGAAGTCAAAAACATCATTCATCAGTTTCCAGTGAAAACATTTCTACACTTTGAATGAATGCATAACTCTTCTAGTTCTTTTTGGGGAACATTTAAAGTGCAATGAAAAAAAAAACTGAACTGAAATCAAATTCAAATTACAGTGAAGGTTTTTGTCAGCAGATAGTCTGCGCTTTGATTAATACAAATGTCTAGGGACCTATTTGTGTCATTTGTTATTCATGTCTTTTAACTGCTGCTGCATTTCCAAACGCCAGGAATTGTCCGATTTGAGACGTTATGAAATACTTTTTAAAACAATGCTTTACAATAATTATATAATATGCTCCGTCTGAATTGTTCTGAGCAGGAGTTCTATGAGGGATCGTCCAGCTCTTGGCTGCATCTCAGATGAGGGTGCTGCACACAGACAGACGGGGTCCCGACTGGAGCCAGTGAGGCGAGGGTATCGCACGCAGACAGACGGGGTCCCAGCTGGAGCCAGCGAGCGAGGGTATCGGAAGAAGAATGATTGGGTCTGATCTGGAGAAAGGGAATACAGCAGGGTTCAAAAGTCTGGGATCACTTAAAAAAAAAAATCATTATAAATAATGTAAAATATAAAACAGAATTGAAATATTATATAAAAATATATAATATTATAATAAACAAATATTTATTAATAATATTAATATAAATAGTCAATAATAAATAATGATATTCAGCAAATTAATATTAAATATTATATTTGAATAACTGACTTTCAATGTGGACTTTTGGACACCACTGAATGTACATATTATATACTGTTTATTTGTGTGTGTTTTATAAACAAATTACATATTTAAATGTATATATGAGCAATAACACAGTAGCAGTGTGATATGGCTGTATATCAGCACATCTGTGATTTGGCCGTAGGTTATCACAGCATGCTAATTTTCAGCCCTATTGCACGGCGATGAGATTGATATCGCATTTCTACAACAATTCAACAGCACAAGTGTGTAAATAAAAAAGAGACAACAACAGAGTGTCTTTTAAAACCCTCTTTTGTGTAGAACTACTTCCTTCCACCAAGGATTCAAATCTCAGTTTGACAGTTTGATAGCTGAGCCCCAGGCCTCTGTTACTAATTCAAAATCGTCACTTTAGATCTAGTTAACAGAGGAATGTTGAGTTGCTTCATTAAAAGCTTATTGTATTACTATATTAAAAGCTGTATATTATGTAGAGTAGAGTATTATGAGGGAGAGATTGAGCAAGTGTTATTATCTGCATCTGATACAGGATTTATTCTTCAGCTCAATCTCATATTCACAATAAAACATTAGTTTGAATGTTCGCTGAGGAAAGCGATATCTTTGTCGTGCTATCTTTTCATCTGTTAAGGGGGATTTCTGATGACAGTGGTGCTCAGTGCATTTGTTGGCTGCGTTTTGAAAAGTAAAAATAACCTCCTTGTTTACAACAGCTTTCAGTCTCTTTCAATATAAAAGTCTGAAAGAAACTGCTGACTCACTCAAAAAACAACTGGTCCCACTTTATATTAGGAGGCCTTAACTACTATGTACTTATATTTAAATTAATCATTTGATACAATGCACTTACTGTGTACATACATGTTTTTACATTGTACTTATATTTGTAAAAATACCTACATGTAGTTACATCGGTAATTAACTTCTGTAATTACATTTATGATTACATTGTTGACCCATCCCTTACACCTCAACCCACCCTTAAATCAAACCTTTCCCTAACCTTACCCGTGTCCCACCTCAATAGCAGCAAAAGTGTTTTGCAATACAATATGAACACAATAAGTACATTGACCTTATTTTTTAATGTAAGTACAGTACATAGTAGTTAAGAAAACCTAATATAAAGTGTGACCAAACAATCTTTTGTCACCATCTAATGGCGGAATAATGTAACTAAAATGACCTTCATGAACACACACACCGTTTCTCAATACTAAATAGTTATTAAATACTATTATTTATATAAAATATTTTTTATCTAATAATATTATTTTAATAAACAAAAAAAGCAATAGCAGTAGCATTGCAGTTGAATTGAGTTTCAGTCAAAAGTACAAAGGCAGCGCTCTGATATACAGCATTAAAGTTAAAGTGATATAAAGTGTAACACAATAAAGGTTTTGCCCCCAGCCAAAACTATTTGCTCTGGAACAAATGATAGATAAATGACACCAAAGACTGCCCGATGATTCACCCAAAACAAATTATATCCCTTTTTTAACCACTATAGGGACATCAGAGCCAGCTGAAAATTCAAGAAGATCTGGCCGAGGTGAGGCACTCTCGGTGGGTACATTCCCAACTAAGAAACTCTTAAAACTACATTCTGTGACACAAAAACAGTATTACCTATAAAATTATATTGTATCTAGGTGTCCGCCATTACACTCGCTGTGAGAAATGCTGTAAGCGGAGTGATACAAATGGTGAAACTATTCCTGTGACAATATTGGGAAACATCTCATGGTTGGAAAGACCTCTCAGCAAATCAGACCTGAAAGAACTACACATAAATTATATGTTTATATGTTTTGGGGGCGGATGCCGATACTGATATTAGGGAGTAAAAAAAGACCGATAATATATCGGCCGATATTCTTTATGTGTAGGCAATATTATAGAACAGTATATTCAAATGTTTGGACACACTTCCCATTCGTGTGTCCAAACTTTTGACTGGTACTGTATATAAAATACGATATAGAGCCTACATGAACAGAATATATATACATAAACACATTTTTACAATGATAACTCAAATGTGGTGACAAAAAAATGATGTGACAAACATAGCCCTATTTAGTGGAGGCAGGGTATTTAACAATTTAACTAAACTTTATTATTCAAAATGAGTCTGGCATCAGTGCACTTAACAGTAAACTTCACTTTACTTATTATAAATAACAACACAAATAGAACAATATATATATATCTTGAATTAAGAAATGAAACAAGGTAACTGTGTAGGGCAAGCAAGCTACTGCCAAACCAACAGTAAATTATAATAATTAATTTTATATTATAATTTATTTTATATATTTATTTTATATATATATAACAACACACACACCGAGAACATACACCTGGAGCAGTGGGCAGCTATTTATGCTGCAGCGCCAGGGGAGCAGTTGGGGGTTCAGTGCCTTGTTCAAGGGCACCTCAGTCATGGTATTGTCGGCCCAATACTCGAACCCACAACCTTAGGGTTAGGAGTCAAACTCTCTAACCATTAGGCCACGACTTCCCCTGTATATATATAGCCTATTCACAGACACAGTCTATATATGTTTTTTTTTTTTTTTTGTGTTTGTGTGTGTATTTTTTGTGTGTTTGTGTACTGGACTGTTTTTTTGTATTTTCATGTTATATAAGTAAGTTTTATTTTTATTTCTGCGTTTCTATGGTTAATTCCATGTTTTCTGCATGGCGGAAATCATAGGGCCCTACTTATGTAGCAAACGAATATGATAAGCTCATTGTGATAGTAAAAGATGGGGACATTGTTGTTTATTTACTGAGCACTGAGTCTCTCCAACTAGGTGACAATGTAGTGTTAAATCACCATTCAACAGACTCAAGCCACCACCGCACTGCCATCTATTGGACTACAGAAAGATACTAACTTTTCAGTCTGCTACGTTATTGACTGTACTAACAAACTATGCTGACACCGTGTCTGCGACGCAACAGGACACGACAAAGCGACCGTTGAAAATCATTTGAACTTCTGGATAATTTGAAGTAGCAGACTCGGGTGAAGTTTGAGCTCATAAACAGTCATCCGCGCATCTCTACACTACACTGACCTGGGTCGCCAGTAGCAAACAATGGAGCGTGCTCTGCAGGACAAACTAAGTAATTACACTATTCAGAAGCATTTAATCTGCGTTATATGTTCTGTAAAAAAAAAATTAATATCAGCGACAGGCTCATATCGGCCGATAATATCGGCTAAATGATATATCAGTCAGGCTCTAATAATTATTATAATTACATTTTGTACTACTACTACTACTACTACTACTACTACTAAAATATATGTATATATATATTTTAGTAGTAGTATATTTTAGTAGTGTTTTTTTTTATTATAAAAAAACTATACATAGGTAGGGACGGGGGAGAGGCAGAAAAACAGCTGGATGGTCTCTGTCTCAGTTAGCGCTGTAGTCGTTAATGACGTGTCTGTTTTTTGTTGTGTTTGAGCTGTCTCACAGACACACACGTCCACAGGTAAACACTCACAACTGCTCTGCAAAAGCCGTCTGTGTGCTACGCTCAGGAAATCTGTTTCTTTTTCTTGGTATGTGAAGAAAAGCTTGTCTGGGTCTTTCAACATTCTTAAAGGTTATGACTCATTTAACAAAGAGCTTTGTTGAGAACCTCATCAGGAATTCACATATTAATATAATCAGACTCGCTTCACATGATTCATTGGTTTTTGTCTTTTATCAGTCAAAATTTATCATTGTTGGAGGTGCTTTCTGAGCTTTCACACGTATTGCATTATTAAAGGCCACACTTGAGCGTCAGCTTAAACACATCTCAGCCTGAACTGATATTTCTTCAGACACTGGTCAGGAGAAGACAAACCTCGAATCAGAATTGACAAGAGAAGACCACGGGCCAAACCTCATGAGAAACTAAAGATGTGATTTATAGTGTTGTGAGGGATGAGATCTGCTCTGAGCTGCAGAAGACCCACCTGGAATACTAAACACAACAAGAACAAAATTGCAGCAGCTGGGATATAAATTAATCTGGATTATTGTTGTGTCTTTGAGGCTGTTTAGGTTTTGAGACTAAACTTTTGTCTGCAAGGCTGGATGCAGGATTTTGGAGGAGAAATAAATGTGCATGAATGACTTCAGTATAAACAAACTGAACAGAAAAAATATATATTTAGTATTTTATTTGAATTACATATATTAAAAAATTAAATTCTATTTGAATCATACACATTTTATTTGAATTACACACACACATATACTAGGGATCCGAGTAATTGAATTTTGTTTTTATTATGTTACTATAGTGAGTGTCGGTTAGTTATTTATTTATTGTTTTTGTTTGATGCATAATTTAAATTAAAGTTATTAAAATCAATCCAGTGTGTGTGTGTGTCCTATATAAGATACACTCTCTCTATGTATATATTTGCACATACTGTATAAAGACATAGAATATGGGACTACTGATGTAAACTTAATAAGCAGAATAATTGCAACATAAAGGTAAAAAAAGCAGAGATAAGGTTAGAAAGCATGAAGCTCGCAGTGTCAGAATGCCAGTCTCTCAGTCAAATTCGAAGCAAGATGCAAACCATAGCAATGCGTCATGACAACACCATCTAAAAGTAAATGATAAATGAATGAGTGATTTTACCAAAGTGCACATCAAATGCACTGAACACGGAAGCAGCTCAAACACATGTGACATGCTAGAACAGACCTCACCCACTGGTTCTCACGCATCACACATGGCAACATTTCTTTTTTATGGGTTATTTTGTTAGCGGCTAAACGCATACTTTTGAGTGGTCTTCTTTTCATTTTAACTGTGGTTGGCAAAATCAACTGGAAAGCGAATACCGCCACCTACTGCATGTCACCTTTCATAAAATATGTATCGGGCTTAGAGAGCCGATACCGCTAAGTTAAAAATCACTTGAAGATCACTTGATCTGGAAAGCATCTGCTTTGTAAAAAACATCTGATAGATGTCTGCAAGATGTCAGTTTTACATAGATTCTAAATCATTAACATCTTAAAGACATCTAATAAACGTCTATTTTCCATCTGATAGGAAACATCCTATAGATGTTATGCAGATGAGCAAACTATAAAAAATACATCTTGCAGATGTACAATGCAGACGTGGCAAATAGCATGTCTTTGATGATGTTACATGGTGTATTAGGGTGAAGAAAACACATATACATAAAATAAACACATAAAAAAACATAATTAAAATATTCATTCAAAGCAGATTTGCTGTCTGCATGTGATGCAATGAACTAAATAAACAAATCATTTTTTTCATGAGTTTTCTTTGTGAGCTGCATTGCAAAAATCAGCATGACACATGTAGTCTGATTCACAAACATATGAGTCTCATGAGCTGGCTCTTTTTAGGTAATCAAAATTATGCCCATGAGGCCAGTGAAGAATGATTCCCTACTAATAAAAATATCTCTTTTAATGGAATAGTTTAAAAGACGAGTTACACAATCTGGATCAGATTAGAAAACTACTGCTGTTTACTGCTTATTGTAAAGCATTAGCAGATTGAGAAGATTTTTTTTTTGGTTTTTTTTTTTTTGTAAGAAAAAATAGACATTTTAACTGAAAATATATCCAAGTGTAGATATCATATTTGAAATCACACACTGATGAATCAAATTGAGAAATGATGACAAAAGCTGCAATGGCACACATGAATATGCAAGAAAGCCCTGTACTACAGTAGCTACTCTCCTGAGCAGAGATGTGGAAAGAAAAGCAGGCAGGATAAAAACATAGCCCATTTTACACTTTAAGAGCCCTCAAAAAATCTTTATAAATGTTTATGCTTATATATTGTTCTGCAAAACTCCGCCCCAAATCACAATTCCATCACTCCAAAGAGATATACATTTGTCCTATAAGAATTGCTAATGCTTTCATGAAAAACAAAAAACATATATGACAACTAACAGAATTCATGCTGTGGCTCCTCTCAATCTGAGAGAAAACAAAAATTACTTGGTTTCGTCAAGTAAACTGCGAGTCGGCTTTCCTAGTTGATCTCTACTGATGGAAAGAAAGAGTGATACATGTTGGATCATATGAACTCCATGTCACATGCGTGTCTATTCTGACGACGACTGTATATGTTGAGGAATGTGTTTGATAAGATACACTCTCTCTATGTATATATTTGCACATACTGTATAAAGACATAGAATATGGGACTACTGATGTAAGTTAAAAAAAGCAGAGATAAGGTTAGAAAGCATGAAGCTCGCAGTGTCAGAACGCCAGTCTCTCAGTCAAATTCGAAGCAAGATGCAAACCATAGCAATGCGTCATGACAACACCATCTAAAAGTAAATGATAAATGAATGAGTGATTGTTACAAAAGTGCACATCAAATGCACTGAACACGGAAGCTCAAACACATGTGACATGCTAGAACAGACCTCACTGGTTCTCACGCATCACGCATGCACATTTCTTTTTATGGTTTTGTTAGCAGCTAAACGCATACTTTTGAGTGTCTTCTTTTCATTTTAATTGTGGTTGGCAAAATCAACTGGAAAGCGAATACTGCCACCTACTGCATGTCACCTTTCATAAAATATGGATCGGGCTTAGAGAGCCGATACCGCTATGTTAAAAAAAACTAGTCTGTTAAAGATCACTTGATCTGGAAAGCATCTGCTCTGTAAAAAAACATCTGATAGATGTCTGCAAGATGTCAGTTTTACATAGATTCTAAATCATTAACATCTTAAAGACATCTTTTTCCATCTGATAGGAAACATCCTATAGATGTATTGCAGATGAGCAAACACTATAAAAAATACATCTTGCAGATGTAAATGCAGACGTCAAATAGATGTCTTTGTGATGTACATGTGCTATTAGGGTAGAAAACACATATACATAAAATAAACACATAAAAAAACATAATTAAAAATCCTCAAAGCAGATTGCTGTCTGCATGTGATGCAATGAATAAATAAACAAACATTTTTTTCATGAGTTTTCTTTGTGAGCTGCATGCAAAATCATCATGACACATGTAGTCTGATTCACAAACATATGAGTCTTATGAGCTGGCTCTTTTTAGTTAATCAAAATTATGCCATGAGGCCAGTGAAGAATGATTCCCTAAACTAATAAAATTATTCTTTTAATGAATAGTTTAAAAGACGAGTTAACAATCTGGATCAGATTAAACTACTGCTGTTTACTGCTTATTGTAAAGCATTAGCAGATTGAGAAGATTTTTTTTTTTTTGTAAGAAAAATAGACATTTTAACTGAAATATATCCAAGTGTAGATATCATATTTGAAATCACACACTGCTGAATCAAATTGAGAAATGATACAAAAGCTGCAATGGCACACATGAATATGCAAGAAAGCCCTGTACTACAGTAGCTACTATCCTGAGCAGAGATGTGGAAAAAAGCAGGCAGGAAAAACATAAGCCAATTTTACACTTTTAAGAGCCCTCAAAAATATTTATAAATGTTTATGATTTATATATTGTCTGCAAAACCTCAGCCACAAATTAAAATTCCATCACTCCAAATAGATATACATTTGTCCTATAAGAATTGCTACTGCTTTCATTGAAAACAAAAACATATATGAAAAATAACAGATTCATGCCGTGTCTCCTCTCAATCTGAGAGAACAAATCTACTTGGTTTATGTCAAGTAAACTGAGATCGGCTTTCATAGTTTGATTTATGATTGGAAAGAAAGAGTTGTACATGTTTGGATCAGATGAACTCCATGTAACATGCGTGTTTAGTCTTAAGACTACTGTATATGCTGAGAAATGTGTTTGGCGTGTGTCTCGTGAGCGTGGAGTTATGTTTTCCACATCGATTATATATAAAACCTCTTGAAGGACGTCATGCTACATATGTGAGATGTGGATGTCCGTGTTTTGTGTAAATGTTCTGGAGATGTTAGACAGTGTCAGACGTTCCCCTTGTTTATGGCGGCCATTAAACTCGCACTTCACATTTGTCTGTGTAACTTGCGTTTAATCTTTCTCTTTTTTCGTCTTTAGGGACTCATCCATTGTATTATGCAGTAGCATCTTGCCAAGGTATTCAACTGGTTAGTGCCTGAATTGCGTTTGAGGTCTTTTTATATCTCTGGTTGCTGGAGATTGATCTTCTCAGCCTGGTCTGCTGTTTGTCAGGAACTTAATTTGTGCAGCGTTTTGTCACTTTGGTAAGAAAGCATCTGCTAAGGGTACACATTCTTCTGTGAATTAGTTCACCAAAAATAACAATTATTTTGTTCTGAAATAGAAAACAAAAGATTTCTATTTCAAATAAATGCTGTCCTTTTGAACTTTTTATTCAGCAAATAATCTAGTTAGTAACATTCTTAGTTAGAAAGTAAGTTGTGTGTGTGTGTGTGTGTGTGTGTGTGTGTGTGTGTGTGTATAGTGCTGTCAAACAATTAATCGCAATTAATCGCATCCAAAATAAAAGTTTTTGTTTACATTATATATGTATGTGTACTGTGTATATTTATTTTTCTTTTATTATTTCATGGTAAATACAAACACAATATATATATATATACCCTTTATATATTCATATTCTTATATTTCATATTATATATATATATATATATATATATATATATTTAATATATAAACATAACATATATTTCTTAAATATATACATGCATGTGTTTGTATTTATATATACATAATAAATATACACAGTATACACACATTTATTATGTAAACAAAAGCTTTTATTTTGGATACGATTAATCGCGATTAATCATTTGACATCATTATGTAAACAAAAGCTTTTATTTTGGATACGATTAATCGCGATTAATCACTGATTTCTTTAAACCAAGCGCCACTCCAGAAAAAAAAAAAAAAAAAACCTGAAGACACGTGTGTTAACTAACCCACTGCATGTAGTAACAGTCATCTAAACCAGCCTTTGGGTCAATGCACCTCGCAAACACTCTTCTAGGAAATATCATGGTTTACAGAGAAGCCTTCTATGTTTCCTGTAGCTGAAATATGAACAGCTTTGTTAACTCTCTGCATCTCTGTGACCTCTGACCTTTATTCTGACAGGAAGTGTCAGTCTCCCGTCTCACCGCAGAACCACTGCAGCAAAAAGCATTGAGTTTTGAATGGTGAAAATATTTGGCTTTTCGTGTCTTGGATTGATCCAAACACCTCCAAATGGCCCAGACTGAAACGTGCTGTCAAGCGCTCCATTTTTCCTCCCGACGAGGCTGTGTTTGTGTTGGTCCGGGCAGGTTCCCACAGTGTCACATGCCATAAAGCGGCCTGCCTTTGTCTGACGGAGATGAAAGAGCCGTACGGCGACCCTGTGAGAATAACTAGGACGGTCCAACTTTACCTCTGTGACTCAAAGGACAATGGCAGCTTCTGCCTTTCTGTGTTCACTGCAAACATACGCAGACAGAGACACTGATGATTACATGAGCTGTCGCTAGGAAATGACATGGCTTATCATCGCTCTGATTTGCTACATTACATCTTCACTATTTCTGCCTTCTTTTCAGATCGGAAACCTGAATAAACATGCAAAGGCATATGTTTGCTCTTTACACCCATGAAAAAATGGCCTCTGGTAATACTTTTGAACAAGCAAACAATCCCATTACGCCAGCGCGACACATGCTCGACAGAATAACCATCGGCTGTATTTACTACTCATGTTCTTGTTTTGAAGCTTATGTTGGCTTGATAAAACCACGTGCTGTTATTCTACAAACCGGCATTACGTTTTTTTTTTAATCCCTAATGTGATTAAAATGACTGTTATAGCATAACTGCAGCTCAAATAGTAGAGCGTGGTGTTTGCAACACCAAGTTCATGGGTTCGATTACAAGACAATGCATGAACAGATCAGATCTATACCTTGGATGCAATGCATGCCGTGTTGGAGAAAAGCATCTGCCAAATGCATGAATGTCTAAATGTTAATCCTCCTAGAACATTTAAGCATCATCCACTCACCCACAGGTCCTTCAGTCTGTTCTGACTGTTTCAATACTCATTAAACTAACGGACAGACAGATCAGAATGTATGAATTCACCTCGTAATGGCTTTATTTTAAGCACGGTTTGAAGGTTAAACAGCTGTGCTCTTGAAGTCCCACTTAACTCCGTTCTTAGAGTTTACAGTTCAGGTGATCTCACTTTCTCTCAAAGCTCTTCCACTGAAAACACTGAGGAAAGCAGAGCTGGAGATGTAAACATTATTGCTGCGGTCAGACTGACTCTGAATCACACAGTCACTGAGATCAGCACGCCATCACATGATTATTAACTGCTGCACACTCTACAAACACACATCAAAAACTGGGCTTTGTTTATCTGAATTTATTTACTTAAATGGTCACACTTTATTTTAAGGTCTGATACTCGCTACTAACAAGCCATTAACTATGACTTTTGCTTCAATAAACTATTAATTTGCTGCTTATTAATAGTAAGTTAGTTGTTAAGGTTTAGGTATTGGGATTAGGGATGCAGAATATGGTTATACAGAATATGTGCTTTATGAGCGCTAATAAACAGCCAATATGTTAATAATAACCATGCTAATAAGCAACTAGTTAATAGTGAGAACTGGTCCCTAAACTTAAGTGTTACCACTTAAATTCAATTTAAGGCAAGACACCAAAGGTGAATAGTAAAATTACAAAAGTAACTGATAGATATCTCCATGATTCCACAGTTGTTTGATTACATGAAGAAATATGAAAATAAGTAATTATTTAAGTAAATATTCACAAAAGGCCAAAATTCTTGTGATTGTTTTGGATTTCTCTTTTCACTCCATACATTAGGAAACACTGTGAACAAAGAAAACAAATACATATTTCACTGTGTGTTTAGGAAGACGCTTTTACAAAAAATCAGTGTGAATGATATATGAAGAAACCCCCCAGTAAAAGCCTTTAGAAAATAGATAGGGATAAAACTGTAAAGATTGCTGTATGCAAGCAAAATAAATAAATAAATGTCATAAAATAAATGTTGTTATGCACAAAGTTATGAAATGTCAAATATCCCAAAATCACAGTAGAAAAACCATTATGCCTATGGAATGAACCCATAAACCACATACAGTATATAAGAATGTGTGTGTGTGTGTGTGTGTGTGTGTGTGTGTGTGTGTGTGTGTGGATGGGCTAGTGTGAGGTGCGAGGTGCTGTTCAGATGAATGTGTGATATGTTCAGTGTTTTCACCTCCAGTATGATGACAGGTGGAGTTTCACTGGCTGCATACTTTACAGAAGCAATCTCATGCTTATCTCTCTGAACACTGCATTACTGTGAGACAACAGACAGTCAGCACACACTGCTAGTGTGCACTTAGAAATATATTTCATTACTACTTGTCAGCTGAAAGTTTAAATAGTTGTATAGATTTACAGAGTATATGAAACAAAAAAAGTGTCTTTATGGCAGACTGGATTTACATGTCTTTTGAATTTCAATGAGAAACACTCGACTCTTAGCACATTTATATACAGGTGAATCTATATTTAAATGATTTTTTTTTTTTTTTTTTTTTTTTTTTTACCATAGTTTTGTACACGTTGTTTTATTTTAAAATGATTTTTGGCACAGATCACAGTAACTCACTGCATGTGCTGCCGGTTTAACAGGTATTTGGGAACGCACCGTGTGTGAGGTTTAATTTATTTACACATTCACATCATTTCCAACATTTTTGAGGACAGTAGTTTACAGTGTTTCACCATTTGAAATGGTAAAAGCTTAAGGGTTTGAACATTTGAAGGTAAAGAATTTAATACATAAACATATTAGTATTGGTACATGTACTATAAATAAAATCATAATTATCAAAAATACATTTTACAGTGTAAAACAACAACAACAATGATAATACTAATAATATCATTAGAACACATTTTGACTACAATTTTCTAAACAAATTTTAGTCATGGAATTTTGCAAAAACTTTGATTATGGTTATGAAAAGTTAGTTGACATGGTTATACAAACAATAGTTGTACTGTAAATAAAATTATAATAATTATTCATTTATTTTACATTACTACTGTAATGTATAAAAGCAATATATTTCTTTAAAAATATTTGCCTGTATCCTTAGAATTAGAGTTAATGATAAAATAATATAATAATTAGAGATAATAATAATGATATCATTAAAACCCATTTTGACTGATCTAATTTCTACAATTTTCTATACAAATTTCAGTCATGTAATTCAGCAAAATATCGTTTATGGTTATGAAATTTACTTGACATGGTTATAAAAAAAATAAATAAAAATAAATAAAAAAACCTGTGGAACATTTCGTATAGGTTATCTTGAGGTCATAAAAAAAGCTAAAAACAACCATTGGATTATGTTCTGTATAGGCTCTCTTTAGGTTATTAAATAATAATAATATATTATAATAAAAAGCATTCCTGCAATGTTCTGGTAAGGGAAGGTTAGTTTTGGGTTGCAAATAAAGAACCGACAGAGAACATTCCCAGAACGTTATTATTTAATTCTCCAAAAGAAAACCAAATGTGAACCATATGGCCACGGTTTGTGTTTGCTTGACCCCGCCCACAAACACACACCATTGGATGAGCCAGTGCTGTCACTCAAACACACAGACTGAAGCTCTTCAGAAATGACAATGCATTGTTCTCAGAATAAGATGTTTTGCTCGTCAGTGTAATTAGTCAAACGCATCTGTTGGTTGGTAATGAGACAGACGTCTGATCTCTCTGGAGCTGATGACGTCTGATAGATGTTGGCTCCTGCACAAATTTCAATATGAAAGTGGTATTTTGTTGTTTGTGTTCTAGCTGATTCCCAGAGCTGCTGGTATGTCAGTGGAAACCTTTAAAAATATGACCCCATCTGCCGTGTTTGCTTTGGCTTTTGGGATAGGCAGCTTTCAAAAGAAATGTAAGGCAGCGTTTGATTGATTCACCGCATTACGCTTTAATGAATACCACATCCAGCTCAGCGCTCTAGACCTGCAGTCTAATGAGAGACATTCACGCCGTTACTCACATCATAACCTATATCTGAAGAGATATTCACTTAGCTAATAATACATGAAAAAGTATTAAAAGAAAATAAAAGCAAAGCCAACACAAATAATCACATACATTATACATCTAATTAAAGCTGCAGAAAACCAGACTTGAAATGTACAATAAATATTAAGAAAATATGAAGCAGTGTAATTTTAGTATCACTAAGGTATGCAGTCTTTTGGGCCCTAGTGTATAGAAATAATGGTTTGGGATTTTCGTATTTCTACAAATATATAAAATAAAAAACGTATACTAATTTATGAATAAAAAATTATACATTTATGGCGTTAACTGAAAATCAGACGCGTGTTAAAAACATTCGCGAAACTACCGACAGGTGGCGCAAAGGGACGGGTTGCGAACTGAATGTAATTGTAAAATGAATGGAAGACGTTCAACAACAATAACATTATAATATACATTATAACATCCTTAAAAGCCATTAAAAATAGGATAGTCTTAGGCTACAATCTACTCATCAAAAAAAATAAAAAAAACCTTTACACAAAGGCTCTTATGCATGCTATTGTTTTTATACAGTCATTGTATATGTATATATATATATATATATATATATATATATATATATATATATATATATATATATATATGGATTAAAATGTTTTCATTTCGGTTCATTCTTGGTTTAAAAATAATAATAATAATAATCTTCAGGTTCCATTTGCAGAGCGAAATGAGAACGGTCCAGCATTTACAAATAATTCTTATTAACTCTGTTATTCTTGATTTTTTTAAACTGCTAACACTTTGCATTTTTGAATTATGCCTTTACTGTGTGACCAATAATTGTGAATTGTGACTTTGATCGCGCTGGTGCCTCACGCGCACATATTCATTGGAAACAGCAGTCGTTCACCGAGCCATGCGGCGCGAGCAGCGGGCCACTTTGGCATAATTTTGCTAATTATGATTTTTTTTTTCGCCGATACTGAGACACGTGTGAAATCCAAAGCCTATTTGACCTAATGAATAAGAGTTTAGCTTCAAATGGGCAACATGTTTGGATTTGTCCCGAATGAGAGAGATAAGCCCAACATAATGTATCGCTTTATATTATTTTTTAATTATTATTATTTTTGTTGTTGTTTATAAGCCTATATTATTATATAGCCTGCTGCAATTATATTTATCCATTAGAATTATATATTTGTAATTCTTGTTCTGTTCTGATAATTTTTTTTAATTTAAAGGATTTGTTGTAAATTGATGGGATAAATTGATTGCAACCACTTACCATAAAAAAATTAAGTAAATTCAATGAATCATTTTTTTCAGTGTGTATATATTATTTTTTATTATTATTGTTTTTTATTTTTTTGTATGTTTTTATCCAGCTTTATTTTTCCATTGCATCTAAAAATGACTTTGTGCATCACATTCACTTCGTGAACAAACAAATATAACTTCAGATCTGCCTCCTGCGTTGCTCAGCTGTGGACGATTTCAAAATGTTTGATATAAAGGTTGCTGTCACATTTTATACAGGAATTGTTTATTTAAAAAAAAAATTGAATTATATTGTTAGTTTTATGCTAACATGCACTCAAGTCTTCGGATACTATACAAGATACAAGTTCATTTAGGCTAGCATGCACTGTGACATTTTACCGTTTCAATTTAAAAACTCCTTGAGATTTTAAAGTCAGTTTAATAGTATTGAAATTCAAGTTGAATCTCGAATAAAAATGTTTTAATTAAATTATTTCTATGAATTAATAAGTTAGGATGACTTTTTCATCATAGCATTTTTTACGAGCTGTATTCGTTTTCTGAAACCAAGCACCCACTTTTTTTTTTTTTTTTTAATCTATGAATTGCTCGCATATCTCCTACAACCTACAAATAAGGGCTAATAGAGGTTCTTTCTTTTATTATTTATTTATAATGTTTATTCTTGAAGAAAATAAGCATTTATTCTTTAATAAAATAAGGGATCCAAATATTTGTAATGTACAATAATATAGGCCTATATCTGCCTGCACTTAAAACGTTATATTTGTTTTGATTTATCCATTTATGTTACAATTAGCCTATTCTAAAAATAAAAAATAAATAATGTCATAAAAAATGTCATCGGTCTTAATAAATTTTACCATTATAGAGTTGGGGTAGTAATTTAGGAGGTTAAAATACAGTGAAATTACAAATGGCATGGGATTTTAAAGCATGACAACTGAAGGTCTATGAAACATTTGATGCATTTTTTTAAACAATGGCACTTAAAGTTTTCAACTAAAATATTACTATTTCAGCCATATAGCCTGTGTATAAATAAATAAAATGCATACTTTTCAGTGAAAGAACACTTAGAGAGTGTAGGTTGCTTCTGGTGTTTGGATTTGTACTTCAATATAATGAGCTCCAAGTTTAAGGATAGCCTACACTAGTTGTATATATATATTTTTTTTTTTACTCTCTATTTAACAGCATTAACTTACAATGAAATACGTCTTCCTTCAGGCAGACTTAATGTTTTCCTGTCTTGCTAAATGTTGGGTCATTGAGCGCGAGTCCCGCGCGCTGTGAAGCGGGAGCAGCTTACGGAGGATTCCGCCTGGTCTTAAAGCCTTCCGCAAACGCTTACGTTCACAAATAAAAATGATTTTGGCAAAAAATAATGATTAATTATCAATTGATAATTTGTTATTATTTTGGTCTAGTGAAAATAATAATATGGGCTGCGGGAAAATAATGAATAAAAAGAGAAGGGCTGCTGTGAGTGCAGGCATGTTTCAACCCAGTAACATGACAACACACCTTTCCTCACAGCCAAAAAACAGACCGAGTTCAGTTCAGCTGGAGGGGGCTGGGGTAGTTCTGTATAACTTGTGGGGGTCGAGATAAAGGTGTGAATTTCTTGCTCTTTCATATGGACAGTGCCTTATGAGGGTTTCAAACTTGCAGAACAGGTTTTAGGACAACTTTAAAGAAAGGTTTGATCACTTCAAATGTTGACTACTGTATAGCGCAATAAAGTTTATTAGTTATTATAACTTCATTTCAGAGGAAGTTGCCTTAACTTAAAAAAAACAAAAAAAAAAAAAAAAAAACTGTTGCATTAGGGCTGGGCGATAGGCATATGGCCTAAAAAAATCTCCGATCTCCGATTTCACAAAAAAATCCGATTTACAATTTAAATCGATTTTTTTTGCCTCCCTACTGAAAATCAATATTCAAATGACAAAGAAATTGTTCAAAACAAGTTTTAATATAAAAATATATTATTTTTTAATACTAGCCCATCATGCCATCCACTCAGCGTTAAGAGCTGTTCAGATTAAAAACTGCCAGCTCCGCAGTGAGTCAGTGTCATGGACGGAGGACAGACCAAGTGTAGGCCTAAATCAGTTTTCTAGTCTATATTTTCATCTCGTTATGCCGCTGGTTTAGGTTATGTATTTATTTTTATTTCTTATATCAATTATTTGAAAATATAGCAGACACTGTCTAACCGTGTCTACACCGGACGGCCTTGTTCATATAGGGCGAAACATCTCTCTCACTCGGCAGTACAGTAGGCCTATGTGAGCGGAGTGGAGCAGCAACAATTTCCCTCTATAATCACTAAGCTCCTGCCTTCATTGATACCAGAAACACTGCTCCGCCTTCACTCCGTGGCTAAAGTTGAAATGTTATGTTCATAATAGCTTATAAAAATAAAATAAAAATAAATAAATAAATAAAATTACAGTAGAGTTTAAAAGGGGATTAGGCTATTGTGTGCAAACTTTTTTTGTCCTACCAAACACCAAACTAATAAAATTGTCAGCATTAAAAGGTATAATTGCTGCTTTCTGCTGTGCAAATTTTGTTTGTGATGAAAATAACAGTTTACATTTTCGTCAGTTATTTTATCTACAGATCGATGCATTTGTTACAGATTTCTGCTCATTCAAAATCAGATACAGATGAAGTAGCCTACTGTAAGATTACATTTGTTTGAATGCATTATTGCGACAGCGATTACGTGCGAATGTGCTGTATCTGTTTAAATCATGCTTTAACCCGAAAATAATCATTAAAATAAAGACAAACTCCTTGAGAACTAGCCTGTAACATCCCGCTCGACTATTGCCGTCATTTTTTGATCGGAGAGATTATATCAAGATATAGTTAAATATGTTTATCATGTGAATTCTTGCTAAATATGCAGTTATATTACGGGATGTTGGCATGAATTGTATTCGTGATGGAGCGGTGCTGGAGCGAGTGAAAACCACGACGCTCCGACTTTTAAAAAATCGCTTCAGTCAGAATCACTCCGCTCCGCTCATACTCTGCTCGGCAGCGTGTCTCAGACGCGCGGGGGAGGCTTGAGCCCAATCATTCTCAAAACATAAAATATTTATTTTATTCCAATTTTCGTTTTTGTGTTTCAGAGGAAAAATCAGTGTTAAGGCATCTCTCCATTACAGACCGTTCTGAAAGAAGAATTTATGCAAACGCGTATAAAATTCTTTAAAAACTTTAACAGAGATGTCTAGATGGTATTTAATAGGTCTGCTTCCCACGTAAGATTTTTCTAGTTACTAGTCGTTCATTTGTCATTATTTCAACTAATCGCAAGTTTATATTAAATTTACAACTATAATCCAGCCTTAATATATTCCACGCTCAAGAACATGCATTAAGTTCGTCACAAAGCACAGGCAGAAGTAGCCTAATAATTATGAAAAAGTAGACATTTTAATTATTTATTAATAAACAAATGTTTTCTTGTCGGCTGCAAGATGAAATTCACAGTGCCGACTCTCTCCACATGGACGCGCCTTTAAACAGAAATACAACCTTCACAGATTACATAATGCTTTCGTTTTGAATTGATTCGTTTAAAAGACATTTCAAGCTTTCTGTAGATATATTTCTCATGTATGCGAGACATCACAATTTTCAGTTTTTCCATTATTAGGAAAAAAATTACGTGATCGAGAGGGCGCCTCCCTGTCATGCATGCGCATTAATAATTTTTGCACAAACACTTGAATATAAATAATACTTCACATTTTGCATGTGCATTACAAAGTAAATAATTTTTTTACATGCAATTATCCAAAATAAAACCAAACAAGATTTGTAATGAAGATAAAATATGTAGACAAATAAGAATAAATGCTGCGTGCACTCAGCATCATGCAGACCAAATCTTGCACTGATATTTTACGGAATATTAGCCTATACAAACCTGCATTTAAATGGGGCTGCAATTTATTTATTTATTTTATTTATTTATTTTTACTTTACTTAAATTATATGAAAGCAAGCAAAGAAGACTCCATTTAAAATCACTGAAGTTGTCAATTAATGAAGCTCTTTTTTTTTTTACATCGTGTGCACTTTGTTGATAAGTGAGGACGTTTTATTAATCCATCCATTCTTTAGAGTTGCAATGATTTAGGTAAATCGTGCAGGTTTAATTTATTCGTTTCTTGTTTTAATTAGGCCTAAATAATGGGAGCGAAATTATACAGTGCCTTACGTTTTACTAAAATAAAGAAAATAATTTATAAAACACAAGCCTAGCTCACAATAGGCTATCACTTTTAATGCTCCGAGGCAAAGTAAACCACATTTTCTTTTTAATAATATAACACATAATTCATATTATATAAATAATAATGCACACTATTTAAATGTGTCTAATCTAAAATATGGTGTAGAGAAAATAAAAACTCATAGGCTTGACATTTATCCTGCTTGAATTCGTTCTAAGAAACGCACATATCTTCATAAAGACTAAACTTTCATCTGTGAATATTAAATATTTTTTCTTTCATTTTCCCCTACTGCAATCAAATATAACACTTCGGTGAGGCAAAGCTGACGTCTATTTGCGAAAAATGTGCTTTGATGCGCTTGTTTGAAAACCTGTGATTAAAGCGCCACTCAGCGGTCAAAAGCTGTCAAAATGCACTTTGCAGACGCCGCGGCGGCGGTACGAGCGGCGGTAGAAACGACGTTTTGGATGTCTACCTACTGTATATATAGTTGTATATATATATATATATATATATATATACATATATATATTCCGTTTTCATTTTAATTTTAGTTACAATTTTGCAATAGTTTACAGTAATTTTGTTGTGTTTTTGTTATTTTTTTTATAGTTTTTTATTGTATTGGTTTTAGTTATTTTAGTACATAATGTAAAAATTCAATTTTTCAATTTTTGTCTTGGCAATTTTTTATTTATTTCAGTTAACATTTGTTTTATTTTAAGTAACATTTTTTATGGTTTTATCTATGGTAATTTTAGTTTCAGTTTTAATAACCCTCATATGAAGTTGAAGGAATCTTAAAGAAATGTTTAGACTTTTTGTACTCCATTCATGAATGTATGAAATTTTAATGATTTTCAATAAGAGTGAAAGGGTCAAATGTAAGCCGAGGTTAAAAGATTAATGGTGCTTTCTTAGGTCAAAAGGGTTAATATAGATTTATAATCAACAAATCATCAAAAAAAAAAAATCTACATATCAAGGTTATTATAGTGAACTAAAACAAAAACTGAATGAATGAATACAAGGTCTGACACAATTACAAAACTTTATCACATTTTGATCTGCTGACATCAGCAGGTTCCAGGCTTCATCAGGATGTTGTGAAGCTCTTCATGGCCTTTGTGAAAGAGGGCTTCAAATGAAGCATTACCAATTATTCCTCTATTAATGCAGCCTTTGGCTCCTATTGAAATGAATGCTTCCCGCTGGCTTTATTAAAGCAGGACCACCACCGACACGGACGATTCACGCAGAACAACAAATCATAACAATACCGCATGTTCTCGTGTTGGGAAGGAAATAGTAAAGTGGGTTATATTGGTGCTTTATTGAATAATAAAGTCTCGTATTGTGTTGAGATTCTCTGAGCTGGCAGCGAGATACTAATAAAGTCGTAAAGTGTTGCGCTGTTTTTCTGTTGATGCAAAGCTGCAAGGCATTAGTGGGCTTTTGTTTGTGTTAAACGAGTGTGTTTGCTGTCCTCGCTCACACTGCTGCGTTCCTCCTCCTTCATCGTCTCCAGATGCTTCCTTTCAAATTAACATGTGCTTCTAACTTACCTTCTCTATCACTCCCAAACATACCTGGGTCGCATTGCTCATGAATTCAAACTTGCATTTGACTCTCAGATGTTTGGAAACGGCTGCAGTTCAAATATGAATGATCTGGGCCTGCGAGGAAATGTCTGTTTGCAGTCACAAACCCGTGCCACTCTGTTTACACAGTCTTGTGAAAGTACTGAATGCTTTTTTATGATATCCTAAATAGTTTTTTCTGTTTTTGATATAATAAGGATTAGGTTTGTGTGTATAAGAGCATAATGTACAACTGAGCTGCACAAAAGAGAATGAATCTTAAATAAAGAGCATAAAGAAATGACCAAGAATGTCTCTGTTTATTTTTATCTTTGGTGAATGAGAGTCGATGGCTTCGGCGAGCATTTACTCTTTTGGCCGTGTCTCAATCGTGCAGCTCTGGTCACAGTTCACTGAGAAAACACACACAAAAACAGCAGAGGAAGTCCCTCTCTGGGACCTACATGACACACGATGGATCTGAACTATAGGACTGCAACAACTAATCCATCAAATACATTATGATCTATAATGAAAATAGTCAACAATGAATTTGATTATCAACTAATCATGTCTGTATGCTGCCCATATGACAAAAATAATAATAATAATAATAAAATTCTGGCCAAAATACATGTTAAATAATTTATAAACAATACATTTAAATGAAATATATTTTGGAAATTGAGATCATATACGAGATTTCAACCTTCACATACCAAAATATATTTTAAAACGATTTCATGGGCAAGAAAATACATTTCCAATTTTAAGATTAAAACTAAATTTAGAATGAGTTAATAAATTTTTGTTATATATTCATACGTGTTAGAGACAACAAATAATGTTTTTCTCTGAATGGGAAATGTGAATGTAATTTATTGAAAACATATGGAGGGCAAAATAAACTTTTAAATGCTTTTAAAAAAATAAAAAAAATAATCAAAAGTATACAAAAATGGCCAAAGAATACAGTATATTGCTAGAAAACATATGTATGTAAATATATTTGGAAAAATATTTTAGCAAATATATTTTGGCCATTTTTGGATATTTTGAAATGCATATAATTTGTTTTTAAATAGATTATTATAATAGTCAATTGCAGTCCTAATTTGATCTGATTTTAATCTCGTAAAACAATCATTTTTTATTTTTATTTTTTAAATAAATGTCTTCTATTTTAATAATTAACAATATTTGGATTTTTATCTGATTAACAGATTAAATAGTTGACATTAATCATTAGTTGCTGCCCTTGTTTTAACTGATTCCTAATTTTGATCTCATCAGACAATCAGTTTTGTTCCATATTCTTTTTCCCTAAAATGATTACATTTTAATAATGAATAACATTTGAATTTGCATCCGATTAATCAAAAAAAAAAAAAAAAAAAAAAAATCAAAATTATCATTATCTACGGCCCTAATTTTAAATGATTCCTGATTTTGATCTTGTAAATCAATCAGTTTTGCTCCACATTCATTTTTTTATACAATTATTTGAATAATGAATAATATTTGAATTTATATCTCATCCTAAAAAATGCTGGGTTGTTTCAACCCAATTTTGGGTCAAATATGGACCAATCTAACTGCTGGGTTAAATTTTGGTTACATTTTTTAATTAACTTTTTAACCCAACAGCTGGGTTAGCCCATATTTGACCCAATTTTTTTAGAGTGTGATGAATCGAATAAATAGTTGTCAGATGAATCGATTATCAAAATAATGGTTATTTGCGTCTCCAATCTGAGCGGACTGGTGATTTTGATTGATTCGTGTCGAGATGCTGTAGAAGCGCTGTGAGGAATGAAGGTTCATCTCTCAGCTGAGCTCGATAAAGCCTGTATATTGTGTTACTGTTTTCATTTCCAAGGAAAGGATTTCTCCCTGGGTAAAATTCACAACCCAAATCTCTAGTATCCACAATACAACACCTGGAAAAAGAAAGTGCCCATTAATCTTTGCCGCCTCAAAATCCAAGCTTTAAGCTGCACTCGCATGCTAGCAACCGTGCGCTGTTTCTGAAGCAGCTCGCTGGTTGTTTTCAGGTCAGCACGGCCCAGCGCTTTCTTAATTGAATTTCTTGAGTGCTTTGTTTAATATGCAGCCGTTAAATGGCTATAAATAGAGCAGTGGATGTGATGACCTCATGTTTTCCGGTTTGACTGCGCAGGATGGAGGATATTATATAGCTGAAAGCTCTTATCAGCTGCTGTAAACACCCAAAGAGTTAAGCTATTTGATAGTGTTGTGGATTTGCCTGGATCTGCTCAGTCTAAATGTTAGCTTTAAAACAGTTGCATTAGATCACAGAGTAGGTTAAAGTAACTAAACTAACCAGCGGGTCGAAGTCACTACTGTAAACACTGACTCTGTCCACTCAAGACACACTTCTCTAGAAGGGTTTGCAATCATAAACAACCTCGTTAAACATTTTGAGGGAATATTTATCACATTAATTAGTGTAAAACTGTTAAAGCTGGTCCTTGAGTTTAAGTGGCTGAGATCATCTCATTTTCAAAGAAAATATCTCAGGCTTAACAGAGTTAACTTAAACTAAAAGTGAAACTAAAATCAAAACAATTAAAACAAACAAAACATATTTGTTACCTGAAATAAAATGAATGTTAACTGAAATCAAATAAAACATAAATAACTTATTTCAGCCAGTTGACAACATTTCTCATTTTCATTTAGTTTAACTTGATGTACTAAAATAACTAAAACTGAAACTGAAAAAAAACTACATAGATTAAAAAAATTACAAAATTTTTAAGTTAAATTAAAATAAAAACAGATTTAAAATGTCATTAATAATTATAAAAGTCTCAAAGATATAATAACTCTCTCTCTCTCTCTCTCTCTCTCTCTCTCTCTCACACTCTCTGGCAAATATCCAAAAATATTGTTTTGTTTTCATAGACTGTATCTTTAACATAAGTGTAAAAAAGTTGAAAAAGACAAAATAAAAATAAATAATAATATCTAACCCTATCTTATGCAGTATCACTTTTATTAGTCTGAAATACAACTCAACATAAACTATTTGTTTGTAGAATATATGCTGAAACAATGACAAAAATCTCTAAGCATTCAAATATTCATTTGAGTAATATGCGGATACAGTAAATACAGTGTATGAAATGAGCTCTGGAATGAATGGACATATTTGATTCATATTTGATGAAACGAGCAGCAGATGAGTCCAGGATCACACACTGGTCATGATTCATTCTGCAGTGAATCACCGATTCGTTTCAGCACTATAAGCTCATGCTCTCACATACAGTATCTGTCTCATTTGGCACGTGTGTGAATGCGTTTATGAGACAGGTCTGCGATGGGCTTTTTTTCTAGCAGCAGCGCCTGTATTTATATTAGCTGCAAACCAGTTTCAACTGTACATTCCTAATAGGTGAACAACTCTTGGCTGTGGCCATGAATATTTTGAAGCTTACAACAAAATCAACTACTAATGTCCAGTCCGGTGAACACTGCCATATGTGCAAAACATTTGAGTAATGATGCCCGAGTTATGTTTTCAACCCTAGAGCATATAGTTATCAAAATGTTTTACTCTAATATAACTCCGTGTGATATCAATTACTCCTGGGAAAAAGCAGAAACACAGCTGCCGACATTCTTCGTTTGCCATTAAAAATGATGGTTTTTCTATCTAAATTTATTCTTCGGTTCTGTTTATGTTTATGAGCATGAGGGTTTGATAATATTTAGTGAAATACATTATCCATCACCTAATCCTCATTAGCAGGTTGAATGAAACGATGCATGTTCATACGAGCAATTTCATGCATAAATTGGGAAGCAGAAGAATAATGCTTCACGGCACATTCCACCTGTTGCCTAATGAGAAAACGCTGGAGATTTTTGTTTTTATTTTATGCTGATGGTATCAGATCTCTGCCTTGGCAGTTCCTTCCGATGCATTTTTCCCTTTTTTATGTTTTCTTAGCTGATAAATGATGTGAGACCATTCGAAGTAAACAACTCCATTGTTTGAGGACATTGCGATGCGAACAGTTCGTGCCGATCTTGGCCTGAAGTGTTCGGGAGGATCTGATAGGAAAATGGCACACGGACACGACAGGATGTTTAGGATCAATGGGAATGCTCCAGAAAAACATGCATTCAGAAGAATTGTCAAGCCTTCTTCACCAGCAATTCCAAACAGATGAGCATAATAATCTCTCAGCCATTGCTGCTACAAAATCAGCATGGAATTCACATGAAAGATTCCCAGTGCAGCTTTCCACCCATTCCAGATTGTAAAAGTAAGTATTTTATAGCAGGTATTGGTTTGAAAACAAGGGCCAAAAAGCCTTTTTTCGGAGGCCCTACCTCCAGCCATCTGCCGCTTTGTTTCTCGTCCCTGATAGCATCAAGACAAATTTGGGTTCACATAAAATGGCTATAAAACAAAAGGGAAAGTCAATCCATTCCTGGTGCGAGGAGCGACCGGGCTATTATCTGGATCATTGAAAGTGAGAGAAAGCTTTGAAGTTCAGCCGCAAATGTTGTTTGTACCTTCTTGGTATTTCTATTCTAAAATGCTGGTGTCTTTCTTCATACGTACAATACAAGACAAACGTATGGAACCCATTTCAACAATGAAATGAAAAACTGAAAAAGGTAATTATGACTTTTCATCTTATAATTCAGTTTTTTTTCTTGCAATCTTGAAAAAATTTGGAATTGTAACATACATATTCAGAATCATAGGACATAAACTCAGAATTATGAGATATCAACACATCATTTTGAGATATTGACAGATTTGTGAGAAATAAATGCAGAATTATGAGATATTAACACATAATTGCAAGACATAAACTCGGAACTGAGATATAAACTCAGAATTGTGTTATAAACTAAGAATTATGAGATATTAACAAAGAATTACAAGGGACAAACTCAGAATTGAAAGAAATTAACAGAATTGTGAGATACTAGCGCAGAATTGTGATATAAACTCAGAATAACAAGATATAAATGCAGAATTATGAGATATTAACACATAATTGCTAGACATAAGATCAGAATTGAGATATAAACTTAGAATTGTGAGATGTAAACTCAGAATTATGATATGTAAACTAAGATGTGTTATAAACTTAGAATTATGAGATATTAACACAGAATTATGATATAAACTCAGAATAATGAGATATTAACAAAGAATTACAAGAGATAAACTCAGAATTGAAAGATATTCACAAAGGATTGTGAGATACTAGCGCAGAATTGTGATATAAACTCAAAATTACAAGATATAAATGCAGAATTATGAGATATTAACATAATTGCAAGACATCAAATCAGAATTGAGATATAAACAAATTTTGAGACGTAAACTCAGAATTATGATATATAAACTAAGATTTGTGTTATAAACTTAGAATTATGAGATATTAACAAAGAATTACAAGGGACAAACTCAGAATTGAAAGAAATTAACAGAATTGTGAGATACTAGCGCAGAATTGTGATATAAACTCAGAATAACAAGATATAAATGCAGAATTATAAGATATTAACACATAATTGCTAAACATGAGATCAGAATTGAGATATAAACTTAGAATTGTGAGACGTAAACTCAGAATTATGATATATAAAATAAGATGTGTTATAAACTTAGAATTATATGATATTAACACAGAATTATGATATAAACTCAGAATTATGAGATATTAAAGAATTACAAGAGATAAACTCAGAATTGAAAGATATTCACAAAGAATTGTGAGATAGTAGCACAAAATTGTGATATAAACTCAAAATTACAAGATATAAATGCAGAATTATGAGATATTAACATAATTGCAAGACATCAAATCAGAATTGAGATATAAAATTAGAATTTTGAGACGTAAACTCAGAATTATGATATATAAACTAAGATTTGTGTTATAAACTTAGAATTATGAGATATTAACAAAGAATTACAAGAGACAAACTCAGAATTGAAAGAAATTAACAGAATTGTGAGATACTAGCGCAGAATTGTGATATAAACTCAGAATAACAAGATATAAATGCTGAATTATGAGATATTAACACATAATTGCTAGACATAAGATCAGAATTGAGATATAAACTTAGGATTGTGAGATGTAAACTCAGAATTATGATATATAAACTAAGATGTGTTATAAATTTAGAATTATGAGATATTAACACAGAATTATGATATAAACTCAGAATTATGAGATATTAACAAAGAATTACAAGAGATAAACTCAGAATTGAAAGATATTCACAAAGGATTGTGAGATACTAGCACAGAATTGTGATATAAACTCAAAATTACAAGATATAAATGCAGAATTATGAGATATTAACATAATTGCAAGACAGTTGAGATATAAACAAATTTTGAGACGTAAACTCAGAATTATGATATATAAACTAAGATTTGTGTTATAAACTTAGAATTATGAGATATTAACAAAGAATTACAAGAGACAAACTCAGAATTGAAAGATGTTCACAAAGAATTGAGATACTAGTGCAGAATTAACTCCATATATATTACATATATTATTTATATATTACAAGATATAAATGCAGAATTATGAGATACTAACACAGAATTTTGAGATATAAACTCAGAACTGTGGGATATAAACATAATTATGAGATGTTAAATCAGAATTGTGAGATATAAATGCCAAACTTCAAGATATAAATACAGAAGAAATATAAAAAAGTCATAATTGTGAGATAAAAAAAAAAAGAATTGTGCGGCGTAAACTCAGTACTGCAAGAAATAACAGTCAGTATTGTGAGATTAAAAGCTACAATAATCTTTTCATTTTATATTCCAGGCTTCCATACAAAAGTCTGAACACAGTTCTTTATTTCTTTTATTATTTAAATAACTTATACATTTTATTTTATAATTTATAATAAGATACAATAATCTGATCATGATGTCTAAAAATGGTAAATGACAAAAATGCTAAACAAATAAAAGCAAAGCAATCTGCTCCAACTCATTCATTAAAGAAAGCCTAATCGGTGGTGAGTAGAGTAATTACGAGCAACTTCAAAAGTTTTTTTCTCTTTTTCAGAAACAAATGCAGTCATGTGTGTCCAGACGTTGCGGTGTGATTGGTGGTGTGTTTGATAGGAACTGACCTAAGTTCCTCATTCACTTCCTCTCCTCTAATTGTTTGCATGAAGCAGCAGAGTGAAGAGCTTTGCCGCCGCAGGTTATGAAATATAGTGTGGAGGAAAGAATGTTGATTTGAGAGTGTTTGGAATCCGGTGCTGATGTTGTGCTCACTGCTGTCATGAGCGCTCGAGTCTCGCTTTGATCATGACGTCAGTCAGCCTGTTCCTCAGATCAATGACAAATGAGCCTGACGACAACACAGAAAATCCACTCAACGTCAGACGCTTTGTTTTATTAGGCCGCAGCAGCACTCGCTGACAAATGAACTAACAAACAATGGTTTAATGGGAAGAAAAAAAATGTAAACAGTAGCACTTCAGCGGACAGACACACTTTGAGATGATCTGAAGCATATGTAGTTTGTTGACAAAAAGCCTTTCTTCAGCTTCAGAAGAATAGTGCAAAGGAAACCAGAAACTGATCGTGAGATAAAAATGCGTACAAATTCTTAGAGGGTACAATTAACAGAAAAGTTAAAAGGATAGTTCACCCCAAAATAAAAAATTGGTCATCTTTTACTCACCCTCATGTTGTTTCAAACTTGTTCTTTCTTCCACAGAAGAAATAATTTGATGTTCACACTGAAAAGTTTTTATCTTCAACTAGTTTATTTTTCTAAACCCAATGGCAGATATTTGTTTGTAACCCTTTCCACCATAGGCTCGTGATGAGGCAAGTACGTTATACAGCAGCGTATAAAGTATTGAACCCTCTTAACCCTAATGCTTGGTAAAATGGTGAAAGAGACATTCCATTGTATAACGACCCTGTCTAAGAACACTATGATTCTCACTATCTCTTTGCTTATCAATGGGTACCTGAAAGAATATTCTTGGTTTTAAAATATAGAATATTACCACAGAAAACACTGAGCTACACAAATACAATGGCTGGTGAAAGAATAAACAACAAGAACGCCATAGCTCAATTTCCTCCTTTTGTATTATACAAACTCACATAACAATTGAACAGCAAAGAGCAAATATGAAAATAAAACCCAATTTAGAGGGGAAAAAAAACCTGGGTAATGAAGTCAATAGTCTGTGATAACCTGAGTGCACTCTTATTTTTCAGTTCTTTTAGCAGGCCTGCATTAAGTTAGTTCGTTGGCGCGCTTAATGTTGGAGCTCATAAAATGAAGAAAGCAACAATACCTCCTGGTGTAGAGTGAAAAACCCGGATCCTACCGCGATTGTAACTCTCTTTCTCGTCAGACGAACTCCGTTTGCAAGCGGCACAGCGAGGGTTAATCAGCGTCATCCGTCCCGCATCGACAGCCAAACGGTCCCCAATGAAGAAAACATCTGCGTCAGCCTGCGACTCTCTTCTCGATGTTGTCTTCTCTCGTCCACCAGGCAAACAAAGTGTATGCGGTCACTCCCGCGACCGTATGACAGTAACGTTACTGCAAAACCACGAGCTAATTTAGCCAGAGAGGCTAACAGGCCTAAGCTCACGTCACAGTCCAAAAAACACACACCTCCGGCGGTATTTCACTTTCCCTCAGTCACAAACACCTACGCAGAGAGCGCGGTTTCTGATGAAACAAATTATAGTCCAACTTTAAAGCGTTAAGCCCACAAACTCTGTGTTAATAGCAGACTAGCCCTCGTGCTCACTCTCGTGCTCAGTTTTTTTTTTTTTTTCTCCTGCTTCCCGTTTCCGTTCTCGTCTCTCACGGGATTTCACGTAGTTCAACAGGATACTTTATTAATCACTAAATCTCTAACATTAACATATTGATTAGTGAGCTTCTCTTATGTAATGAACCATCCTTAAAACATTTTAAAGAAAACACAACTCAACTGTTAAATTACCAGGCACATCTGAACAGCATAGAAATAATTAAATGATAAATCTTCTTGCATATGCATTAAACACTTTATCAAACAAAATACAATAACCCACATATTTCAGAAATAAACAAAATAACAAAAGGACTGATATTGATCAGGTCATTACACTCTCCCCCCACCAATATAAGACATGCCCTCATGACTTGGTGCTTTAGCAATGTAAACACAACACAACATATTAGTGAGTATAACCTTAAGTGACTTACACCTGAAAGATCACTGGGCACTTATCCACTTATAAAGGCAAGAAACATATCTAGTAATAGGAGCTTTTATGACACTTGGATGTCCTAGTGTGTCATATGTTAATATGGATGGAGCTCTTCTGACTCTCTGAGTTCTGCTGGTCAGAGTTTCAGGCTTTGTACCATCTGGTAACATTCGAGTTTCCTCATTAACAACTTCATTTCTTGGAGTCTTTTGTCTCATTTCACCTGTTTCATGTGTCCCTGTTTCTCGACTTGTCATCTCAGCAGACTCTGGTTGAGACCCTCCTTTGTCTGTTACTGTTTCCTCTGTAACCTCTTGGATTGCTTCTGGCTGTGTCACCTCTTGACGTTCAGTCACTTCATCCCACACCATATCCAGGTCCAAACTAAATGGTTCTGACATTTCTTTTCCTACTCCAGTCCTGTTAGCTTGGGCAGATAAGTCATAGCACATCTCACTTCCTTCATCCTCAGAATCTGTGTACTCTTTCCCATGACAATTATCTGGTTTTTCTTCTTTGTCTTTGTTCTCTGATGTCTTCGATGAAACCTTGCTTCTCTCTGACACATGGCTTAGAAGTTTATGAAGTCTCTTTCTTTTCTTTCGAAGGACTCTCACACCAGGTACAGGGTCAACATCAGGTGTCGGATCCAGGCATGCATTTTGTCCAAGAGGCAGGATGTGATTTCGGTGGAGAATTTTGATAGGTCCATTTCCATCTTCTGGTTTCAACCGAAACACTGGTAAGTTTGGCATCTGACTGTCCACCACATAAGGATTTGAAGCCCAGCGGTCTGCTAACTTATGCTTTCCCTGCAACCCTAGGTTCCTTATCAAGACTCTGTCTCCAGGCAACAGCTGTGAACACCGAATCTTCTGATCATACCTCCGTTTATTTCCTTCGTTTTGCTTGGCAGCAATGGACTCAGCAAGTTCATAGGCAGCTTTTAACTCCTTTCTCATCTCAGTTACATACTTTAGGTAAGTTTCCTGCCGTGTGTCATCGCTGGATGTCCCAAAACACAAATCCACTGGAAGCCTTGCCTCACGCCCGAACATAAGGTAATAGGGCGAAAACCCAGTAGCCTCATTCGAAGTGCAGTTGTAGGCATGGACGAGGTGTCCAATGTGCTGACTCCATTTCCTCTTACTGCTTGGCTCCAGAGTCCCGAGCATGTTTAACAAAGTCCTATTAAACCTCTCAGGCTGGGGGTCTCCTTGAGGATGGTAGGGCGTAGTTCTTGATTTTTCAATCCCAAGTGTGCCAAGTACCTCATGTACAAGCCGACTCTCAAAATCTCTCCCTTGATCACTGTGCATCCTCTTTGGCAATCCATAATGGACAAAGTACTTCTCTATCAACACCTTCGCCACCGTAGAGGCTTTCTGGTCTCTCGTTGGAAAAGCTTGGGCATAGCGTGTGTAGTGATCAGTAATAACCAGAACATTTTCTGTATTGCTTGAATCGGGTTCAATGGACAAAAAGTCCATACATACAAGGTCCAGTGGTCCATCACTTTGCAAATGAGACAGCGGAGCAGCTTTCTTGGGTAGCGTCTTTCTCTTTATACAACGGATACAGGACCTGCAGTAGTCTTCCACATCTGACTTCATCCGTGGCCAGTAGAATCTATCTTTAATTAGGCCGTAGGTTTTGTCAAGGCCTAAATGACCACAGTCATCATGCAGAGATGTGGTTACCATCTTCCTATACTTTTCTGGCAAAACTAGCTGAGAGCGAGGGGGTTTTCCAGGAGGACTTGTGACTCGATACATGACTCCTTTCCGTATCTTTAACCGATCCCATTCTCTCAACAACAGAGAGCAGGTTGGATGCTTTGTCTTGTCAACTCGTGTCAAATCTCCTTTGTTGAGAGCTGACCATATCTCGGCAATGCCAGGACATTCTTGCTGAGCATTTGACAGCTCGGTAGAACTCAGAATGGGCATCTCCTTTACACTCAAGGTAGACATATTACAGTAGGCTTGCGGGATAGCATGTGAAGAGGGTCCCAATTGGTCAATTGCCCTACTAGGACATGGATTTCTACGTTTATTCACTTCAGCCATCTGACACATGGCTCTCACACCGGCTGCAGATATGTCTTTCCGTTCCGGTACTTGAGTGAGCGTAGGATGTGGTCGACGAGACAGAGCATCTGCATCTATGTTTTGAACTCCTGACCTGTACTTGAGACTGAAGTCATACGTGGACAATGCCGCAAGCCAACTGTGACCTGTGGCATCCAGCTTGGCCGACGTCAGCACATAGGTCAATGGGTTGTTGTCTGTTCTCACCTCAAACTTCGTCCCATACAGGTAATCATGCAGTTTTGTCCACTACCGCCCACTTCAAAGCCAGAAACTCTAATTTATGAGCAAGGTAATGTCGCTCAGATGGGTTTAGGCTTCTACTGACGAAAGCAACAGGTCTTAACCCTTCACCTTGATCCTAGTATAACACGCCACCTAGCCCTTCTTGGCTGGCGTCCACATGTAACTCATAGGGAAGCTGAGGGTTTGCAAAAGCTAACACCGGGGCTTGAGTAAGTCTCTGCTTCAACTCTACAAAGGCTGCCTCACACTTGTCATCCCACCTACTACCAAAAGGCTCTGATGGGTTCAGGTAGAGGTTATCCTTTTTTCCCTTGGATTTCTTGGCAACTGGTGGGTAACCAGACAACAGTTGGTTCAACGGATAGGCAACTTTGGAGTAATCTTTCACAAAGCGCCTATAGTATCCACAGAAACCAAGAAATGATCGCAAAGCAGTCACAGTGTTTGGTCGGGGCCATGTGGTTACTGCTTCAGTCTTCTGTGGATCGGTAGACACTCCGTCTTGAGATATAATATGCCCCACGTAAGTCACTGATGGTTGACAAAACTGGCATTTATCCAGCGACAACTTGAGACCCTCATCCTTCAAGCGGTCCAGCACCTTTAACAACCTATCCTCATGCTCTTCGAGTGTTGCTCCAAACACGATGAGATCATCCAGATATACCAAGACTTCAAGCAAGTTCATATCCCCAACAGTTTGTTCCATGATTCGTTGAAAGGTTGCTGGAGCCCCTGACACTCCTTGTGGCATCCTTTCAAATTGGTAGAAATCCGCTGGGCAGATGAAAGCTGTCTTCTCTTTATCAGAGTCACTCATAGGCACCTGATAATATCCACTCCGGAGGTCTAACACACTAAAACCACTTGCTTCCATTGAGACAGGCCAGTGCGTCTTCGATCCTCGGTACGGTGTACTGATCTGGAACAGTGCGTCGATTTAGGGTCCTGAAGTCCCACACACATCCTTATTTTACCTGTCTTTTTCCTCACCACCACTATAGGTGAGGCATACGGACTTCTTGATTCGGTGATGATCCCAGCATCTTTAAGCTGTGACAGATGTTGTCTCAATGCCTCTAAATCAGCAGGCGCCAGTCGGCGAGACCTCTCTCGAAAAGGTTTGTCGTCGGTGGTTTTGATAGCGTGATGTGCACTTTTACAGCAACCAACATCAAACTCATGGGTAGAGAAAACCTCATGTCGTTCCATCATTTTGCCCACCAATCTCTCCTTCCACTCCTCAGGGACTGGTGAATCTCCGAAGTTCAAGGAAGATGGGGTCAATTTTCCTGCTGACTCGGTGTTAGGCTTTTGGCTTACAGAAGACGAGGACACCACATCTACTGGAAACAGGTGAGCAACCGGCATTCCTCTGGTCAATGTAACTTCTTTTTTCGATACATTCCTGACCAGCACAGTGATTTTCTTTGACATTACAACAGTGGGTACCTGCAACTCTGGTCTGACCAAAAACTCTGCTGAAAACCTTGGATCATCGCCGGGTTCTTCAGGTGAGTCCACCAGAATGGCTTGAGCACGTGGAATCCCTTGAAACTTTGGCACACCTGTCACTCGAGCTACCCCTCCAGGGCGCACAGTAATGGGTTTACTTTGTGTGAACCACACAGTTCCTCTCTTGTGGTTGTCATCATCATCATCAGGTAGGCATTCTAACAGCTGTTCAAAAGCCCTTTTGAAAGCGGGATGAATGTGCATGCTACTGACGAAATTCTCTCCTATTCTCTCTTTACAGCTCTTCAGTAGTCGTCTCACTGTCGGTGTGTTTGTGCCAACGAGTATGAACGCTTCACCTCTCACAACTGGGTCAGGACACACCAACACAAGTGCATCAATAATCTCAGTCACTCCAACGTCAGCTTCCAAAAACTCCAGCTTAAGTGACAAATAGCCATCATATGGGTAATCAGCAGGACTGAGGCCCCATATCTGCAAGGCACTGATAGGTGTCAATGGCAGGTGTGTCAAGTATCTGTCGTAGAAGGATCTGTACAGCAAAGTCACTTGAGAACCAGTATCGAGTATGGCTTTAGCATAGATGCCTTCAATCTGTACTGGTACAGCAGAACTTGGCCCCACTAAGCCCTCAGGTATAGTGTCCTCCACTTTCTCATCTGGTTTAATGCACTTGGTGGAACGTGTTTTCACCACAGGGAAGCCAGGCCGTTCCTTTACTGGTTCCCGCGGTAGTTTTCCCGACTTCTTTGTCAGTTTGATGAGGCGCTTGTTGACCCTCTTGAGATTTTCTTCACCATCACATTCCCTTTTGAAATGTCCATCCTCCCCACATCTATAGCAAAGTATCCCTGGTCTATCTTCCTCAGTGCCAGCTCTTTGCAAGGTTTCACTCCTCCTGTGTCTAACCTTGGCAGGGATTTCAAATTGTGGACCTTGGGTATTTGGCGGGGATGTTACTGTAGCAGCTTTAAGGCTAATCATTTCTGCTTTCATAACAGTAATGTCTCTTCTGAGTTGTTCCACTTCAGGATCAACTTTAGTTTCCGGAGTGGTCCTGGGGACAGGAGTAACAGTCAGTGACGTCACTGGGCTTTTGACATCATTCCTACTCTGAAGCATGTCCTCTTCCTCTTGGACCTCTTTCAATAAGTCACTGAAGGTAGGTGGTTCACGCAGCTTATGTGTCATGCGAATGCGAAGGGCAATCATGTCTTGTGGCAAGGCACCTCTCACAATCTGCTCGATGCGAAGTCGATTCATTTCCAACAGCTGCACCCCTCCTTTCCTGAACACACAGTGTAACAGTTTATCTAGCCTCATCAAATAGGCGGACAGCTTCTCACCTTCACATTGAAGTGTGCGTCGGAATCTAATAAGAAGATCAGATGGACTTTCTGTTGTTCCAAAAGCTGTCTCCAGAGCTTGCATGTAGTCATATGAAGTAGCAGAAGGGTTCTGAGCTCGTAGAAACCTCACTATGTCAGCAGCTGGACCTTTAAGACTTTCCACTACCCTCTGTTTTTTCACATTGTCACTGCATTGCCATTCCTCCAATAAATGCATAGTCTGCTCTGCCCAAGCGTCATACTCTTCTTCCCCACTGGGGGTGGGCCTCACACCAGAAAACATGCGGAGCTTCCTGTAACTTTGAGTATCAGCAGGTGCAGTGTTACATTTGTCCACCAGGGAACTTATGGCATTGATCAGAGCAGTGTTCATGTCAAGAGGCGAAGGTTTAAGCAAGCCTTTAACATCAGTGATAGTCTTTCCTTCATGCTTCAAAAAGGACAACAGCTTGGCTTCGAAATCTTCACCTTCCGCAAGAACAGGGAGCACATGAACAGGCCAAGGACCAGCTTTTCCAGGGAGCCCAACACAGTCAGGTATAGTCTGCTTAGTAAGATCAGTGGATGTCTGAATCAGCACAAACTGGGTTTTGGAAGCTACATCTAGACAGCGATCCACTATTTTAGCAATTCCAAAAGCTTTAACAAGACTCAAAGCTTGAAGCAGAACATCATCTGTGACATTGGCATCAAAACCACTTAACACTACTGCTTTCTCACGAGCTATTTGCTTCCTTTTACACCAAGCTTCAATCTCATCAACATCCATTTTGTGTGCTTAGAATAGATAAGTGAGAACTGAGGAATATTACAAATCTACTAATATCCCGGACGAGCCCCCAAAAATGTAACCCTTTCCACCATAGGCTCGTGATGAGGCAAGTACGTTATACAGCAGCGTATAAAGTATTGAACCCTCTTAACCCTAATGCTTGGTAAAATGGTGAAAGAGACATTCCATTGTATAATGACCCTGTCTAAGAACACTATGATTCTCACTATCTCTTTGCTTATCAATGGGTACCTGAAAGAATATTCTTGGTTTTAAAATATAGAATATTACCACAGAAAACACTGAGCTACACAAATACAATGGCTGGTGAAAGAATAAACAACAAGAACGCCATAGCTCAATTTCCTCCTTTTGTATTATACAAACTCACATAACAATTGAACAGCAAAGAGCAAATATGAAAATAAAACCCAATTTAGAGGGGAAAAAAAACCCGGGTAATGAAGTCAATAGTCTGTGATAACCTGAGTGCACTCTTATTTTTCAGTTCTTTTAGCAGGCCTGCATTAAGTTAGTTCGTTGGCGCGCTTAATGTTGGAGCTCATAAAATGAAGAAAGCAACAATACCTCCTGGTGTAGAGTGAAAAACCCGGATCCTACCGCGATTGTAACTCTCTTTCTCGTCAGACGAACTCCGTTTGCAAGCGGCACAGCGAGGGTTAATCAGCGTCATCCGTCCCGCATCGACAGCCAAACGGTCCCCAATGAAGAAAACCTCTGCGTCAGCCTGCGACTCTCTTCTCGATGTTGTCTTCTCTCGTCCACCAGGCAAACAAAGTGTATGCGGTCACTCCCGCGACCGTATGACAGTAACGTTACTGCAAAACCACGAGCTAATTTAGCCAGAGAGGCTAACAGGCCTAAGCTCACGTCACAGTCCAAAAAAACACACACCTCCGGCGGTATTTCACTTTCCCTCAGTCACAAACACCTACGCAGAGAGCGCGGTTTCTGATGAAACAAATTATAGTCCAACTTAAAGCGTTAAGCCCACAAACTCTGTGTTAATAGCAGACTAGCCCTCGTGCTCACTCTCGTGCTCAGTTTTTCGTTTTTTTTTTTTCCGCTTCCCGTTTCCGTTCTCCTCTCTCACGGGATTTCACGTAGTTCAACAGGATACTTTATTAATCACTAAATCTCTAACATTAACATATTGATTAGTGAGCTTCTCTTATGTAATGAACCATCCTTAAAACATTTTAAAGAAAACACAACTCAACTGTTAAATTACCAGGCACATCTGAACAGCATAGAAATAATTAAATGATAAATCTTCTTGCATATGCATTAAACACTTTATCAAACAAAATACAATAACCCACATATTTCAGAAATAAACAAAATAACAAAAGGACTGATATTGATCAGGTCATTACATTTTATTAGTTTATTTTTCTATATATTTTTTTATATATTGTTTTTTTTATTAAGATATGGTGAAATGTATAGTTTGTTTTTTTAGTAAATGCATCTTGATTTAAGATTGTTATTTGTAAGAATGATATTTGTATGGGAAAACAACAAAAATACTAAGTTAGGAGTATTATTATTATTATTATTATTATTATTATTATTATTATTATTATTATTATTATTGCAGTGAGGCAGAATGTTCACTGCAAAGAAAAATGAAGATCAAGAGATGAGTTTGTTTGAGGAACAGATTGATATTTACATTGCTATTTAATCACATACACACTTTCTTTATCATGCTTTTCAGTGAATAACTACTTACTTTTTTTATTCCTCACACAAAGTTACCAAATGCCTTCAGAAGATTTGAAACATCCTGCACAAGTCATATGGACGACTACTGTGAATTTGATGGTGCTTTTTGTCATTTTTGAAACTTGACAACATTTATTTACTATGTATGGAAGAGCAGCTTGAACATCGTGCTAAACATCTCTTTCTGTATTCCACGGAATGCAATGCAGCTTCATAATGATATAATATTTTATAACAGAAGTGCCATCTCTGTAACAAAGCTAGCATGTGCAGCCACTGCTGTGTGAATGATGCCATCCTGTGGATCCTCTCAACACATCAACACACTGACATGCTGTACACATTTGAGGCTTGAGCTCAGTGATCTGAAGAGCTCAAGTTCAACTAAAGATGAACATTCTGTCATTGTTCACTCACCCTTATATCATTCCAAACCTGTGAGGTTTTCGGTGATCTATCCCCATTTTTATTTTTAATTTTGTAGAGTTTTTAGATTTATGCACGTATGGTTTTGATGAATGCATGCATGTTTATTTTCATTTGAGCTGAAGAGTGTGTCTTCAGGCCGGTTACATTCAGCTCGCATAGCTGCAGTATTTGACAAACTGTGATGTAATGCCTGTTTCCACTCCATGTCTGCATGTGGTAACTGAGCTTCAGCATTAACAGTGCTGTTCTGTTAACAGCATTAAAGTGTGTTGCTACAATTCCCAAACAATGTAAGCAAATACACAACAAATCTTCATGGTCAGGCTCGCCCGAAGAGCTCGAACCTTCTCTTGCCCCCTCGATTGCTTTCACCCAAACGCCACACATGACATCATGGAAAACTGGGAAGCCGAGTCTCTCTCTCAGCATGAACTGGGAGTCCAGGGATCCATCATTCTAAAAATACAGTTTGTATCGCGGCGTTCCGCAAATACTTTCATCTCTAAACCTTGTGATTCGAGTGGCATTTAAGCTGGTTTGATTAGACTATGAAGTGGAAAAGCGGAGCGCGCTGATATTTCAGCATGGATTAGTCATCAGCTGCTTCTAATAAAATGTTCAAACAATCTTGTTTTATCTGGCCAGGGGAGTTTCTTGGCAGAGCCGTGCTTTGCATACTTACCTATTTACCTGGTATGTATATTGGCAAAAATAAAACCTTTTCTTAAAGAGGAATATTCACATTTAGAGATAATGAAGGGAAACGATTTGTCATAAAGTTTCATAAACTAGTATGAGGTTATCAATGACCCCATGCACTTTTGTACTCTGGACTAAAATCTCGAGCTATTAGAGAACAACAGTGCAGTTACTCTGTGTGTCTGTTTGCAGGTATGTTGCTGTGATGTGCAGAGAAAACTCGAGAAACACGGCTGCTATTAACCCCCATCTCAAGAGTTCAGCCGAAACCTTGCATGCATGCATCTCAAATGCATTTCAAAAGTGCATGTTGATAAAGCAAAAAATATGGCACTCAAAATAAGCATTAGTTCAAGTTCGCATTAGGTTGTCACACACACACACACACACACACACACACACACACACACACACACACACACACACACACACACACACACACACACACACACACACACACACAAACCCATGCAACATTCTGTTGCAACATTCTGGCTATTAAAAATTAAACGAATTGCAAGAATGTTTGGAATTAGTTCCTAAAATGTCATCAAATGACAGCCGTACACTAAGATTAGCAGAACGTTCTGTGCTGGAGGAATGGATTTGTCATGACTTAATTTGACTAAGTTCATTGCATCTTTTGCCTGAATTCTAATGGCACACTAAAGTGCAAGTATATAATACACACATAATCAATGTTACTTCTGGAACATTACTCGAGACTCAAGAATTGTGACTGTACAAGTTAATTAGTAGTAGCTGCCCTCCATTGATCGCCCTTCATTTGCTGTCAAAAATGTTTTCCATGCTAATGTGTAAATTTTGACATTGCAACTTGCAAGACAGATTCATATGCAATAAATGAAATGTTCTCAGCTTTTTGCTCTGGTGTGATGATGCACTCACCGTTCTTGTGCTCTGTGTTTGAGCAGGGATGAAGGTCAGGCTTCCTCATGCTGGACTCATGATCTGGAGTCTGTTCACTGCTCTTGACTGCATTCATTGCCCTGTTCACGCTCCCACTGCGTCCCAATCAGCTGCCGTCTGTCCAGGCCAAAACACACACATCAAAACAAAGTCATATTCAACACGTGAGGGATGCCACAGATCATTTCACATTCACGCAATGGACCCATAAACCGACTATAACGTTACAAGGCCATTTCAGGTGACAAACATGTTCATGGAATCGTTCACCAAAAAAATTTATTTACCCCCATGTCTTGCATGGAACATAAAAGGAAAGATTTAGCAGAACGTTCAAGCTGCTTTTCATACAATGAATGTAAATTGTGACAACAGCTGTCAAACAAGACTTTTAATAAAGAACTATTTAAATTTCAGCCTGGTTCTCACACAAAGCTGTCATAAAGGAAGAGACATTTTCTGAAAATGTGCTCACTTTCAGGCCATCCAAGATGTAGATGAGTTTGTTTCTTCATCAGATTTGGAGAAATGTAGCATTGCATCACTTGCTCTGCAGTGAATGGGTGCCGTCAGAATGAGAGTCCAAACAGCTGATAAAAACATCACAATAATCCACAAGTAATCCACACCACTCCAGTCCATCAGTTAATGTCTTGAGAAGACAAAGGAAACAAATTGTTTTGGAAGTATTATTATGGATTATGGATTTGTATTTTAGACAGAAACAATGGTTTTAAGTTAAAAACATCTTAACGATGGATTTTTTTTATTTTTATTTTTTTTTATTACATACACAGCTTTTGGCTTCTCAAGATTTTAACTGATAGACTGAAGTGGATTATTGTGATGTTTTTATCAGCTGTTTGGACTCTCATTCTGATGGCACCCATTCACTGTAGAGCATCCATTGGTGAGTAAGCAATGGAATGCTACATTTCTCCAAATCTGATGAAGAAACAAACTCATCTACATCTTGGATGGCCTGAACGAGAGAAAACTTTCAGCAAATTAAAATTTTTGGCTGAAATATTCTTTTAAGAGTTGAAATGTAGTGCACATGAACTACTGATGTTTTTATCTGTTTTTGTCCATTTATCACATTTAATCTCATTGTAAGCTTGAACATTCAAGTTCTTTCTTTATGTTCCACAGAAGAAAGAGTATGCAGGTTTAGAAAGATATGAGGAGGAGAAAATGAAGAAAAAAACCCCCTTTGGTTTATACCTTTAACATTGTCATTTACTGGACTATATTTGATCGTCTACACTCTTAAAAGGTTATTTCTGGATATCGATGGTTCCATGAGGAACCTTTAACATCCATGGTTCTTCATAGTGCAAAAAGGCTCACATTAAGAAAAATGGTTCTTTTACAGCACTGCTCTGCAAACCTTTATTTTTGAGAGTGTAAGAAGCAGCAAAAGTCTTGAACTGAAGCCACAGAATGTGTTTCTGAAACAAACAGGACCTTTTTGCTGTTGATTTTCCTTCAAATCTGTTTTAGCAAGAAGATACTGAGCAGCGAGCAGAGCGTTTCTGTTTGTTTATAAAGCATAAGCTCACTTAAAGCTCAACAAATGTGTCTCCTTCCACCATGACATTCATTTACAGAGTTCGCAGTGACGGACCTTAAACACAAAAGCTCTCAATCCAGTAGCTTTGAGGGCCTCCATAATGTGTTCTGGTGAAAAACGAGGCCTTCGGTTTCCTTTCCACGAGCCAAGACTTCTTTATACACCATCTACAGAAACAAGCCGCATAGGGCACTCCAAACATACAGCTCTGTTTTCTTTAATAAGCTGTGTTTTCAAAAGCACTTAGATGTCTGAAGGACATTAATTCCCTAAAAATGTCACGGCTTGTAAAAATAGTCATGTTATCAAAGCCACACTGCCAATTTATAGCACATTCGACAAGCCAAAAAGCCACAGCACTGATAAAACGTTTGGAATCATGGAGTATAATACGTACTGTATGATGTAGTAGGTTTATGTTTTACAAATAAAACTTGTTAGTCATGAAACTTGCCAATATCTTTTACAAGTTAAGAAATGTTTCAGATGGGATGTATTTCGATTTTGTTTCTCATGTAAGTGTGCACCAACGTGAGGTCAAACCAAACAAAAAGAATTGAATATTCTGGACACGGAAACATCTGATCAAGCGTCTCTAACCACACAGACTGAAGAAAGACTCTTAACTGATGGGCAGCCCTTTAAAGCCTCCGTCACAGATGCAATCCTGCTCATTGTGTCTCGTGTGAGCGTTTAGGGATGAATGGTAAGTCAGTGACAGTTCCGCAGTAAAACATCACACAGGAGGAGCGCGGATGAACTAAAGGCCATCGTGATGCTCGGGTATTCATCATCACCTCTGTGTATGTCATAGTAAATCAGTGCTGTAGGAGCAAAACACTCTGTAATTACTGTTTTGGTTACTTGGAATTATTTTACACGTAGCAACTATCATACTACACTTACTACACGAAAATAATTGATATTTTTGAATATACATAGAATCACGGTTTCCACAAAAATATGAAGCAGCACAAATGTTTTCAATAATCAGAAATGTTCCTTGAGCAGCCAATCAGTATATTAGAATGATTTCTGAAGGATCATGTGACACTGAAAACTGGAGTGATGATGCTGAAAATTCAGCTTCTTAACACGTTCATATAGAAAACAGCTGTTTTAAATTGTAATAATATTTTGCAATATTACTGATTTTACTATGCTTTAAATCAAATAAGTGCAGCAGAAGAGAGATGTCTTTCAAAAGCATTAAAAATATCTCGCCAGTGTATGTGTATGCCCTTTAATACTTCAGATGATTTCTGACCTAATCCCTGTGACAAAGCTTTCATTTAAGGATTCATTTAAATGCAGTTTTATGTGGCATGTTTGCTTTTCTCTGTCATTTTTAATCTTTCTCTTCTCCCACTTTATTTCAAACTGACCACCAGCTGAGTTGAGCGATTGCCAAACGTATGGGAGGTTTTCATTGCTTGTGTTATTTATGTTGGTGTTTCTCCAGGACTTCCAGGGATGAGTTTTTGAAAGAATTAACACACTGATGATTTTTGTATGTTTTTATTGTTGGTGTTATTTGTTTTGTGATTTGTGTGGCTGCTTTCAGATTTCATCTGTCTGCAGGAACAATGAACAACTCCACTAATCTACGATGACAGACAACATATAAATAAAAGCATCGGAGAAAGGACGTGTTTGACAAACGGACTAATCAGAGGCCCTCGGGGAAAGCGAGGTGGAATCTGTTGATGTGTTAGTAACGTGACGTATTTACAGGCAAGTTTCTCCACAGTAAACGGACGCAGGGAAAGGTGTCGCAGCATGAGCCCAATGACTTTCTAACTGAGGATTTGGCAAGATTTTGAGCTTTTGCCATTCTATAATAAACAACGGCATGGGTATATTGAAAATATTTACTTCATTCTGCTGTGTGACTTATGGCAACACGGCCACTAAACAGAATGTCAGGAGTGTTATGGCGTCAGGTACCACGGCCTGTATAAATACTCTCTGTACACTTGTTTATAGGAAAACCCCATCTGGATTGAGCAGACGCACGGCTGACTTCTTCAAATGGAAAATATAACACAAGTGTTTGCTGAGAGAACTACAGCGGTGGACTGTCACTGACAGACTCCACGTTCATACCTCATAAACACATGCTGAGGAACAATCCACGCAGAAACATAAACATCCATGTTCATGATCATCATGTTCTCTAGCAGGACCTCAGGTCATCTGATGACCATCAGACAAGCAAATAATGCAATATTTGGAATATTTCTTATTTATTTTTCATCATAACTAAATCTATTTGTTTATGTCCAGGGGTGAATGGGATTTTAAATAATATTATTAATAATAATAATGCTTAATGTCCAATTGGTCTACTGTACTTTTTAAATAAAATGTAAAAACTACCAAAAATAAATCTGAAAGTATTAATAATAATTATTATTTTTATTTGCTTTGGGTAAAAATGTCAGCAAAATGCACTCATGTAATATAATACAATAACTTAAACATACAATAATAATATGTTGTGTACACACATGTTTGTGTGTGTGTGTGGATAATATGAAGAATAATTTTTTATTCCCAGCGTTTCAATTTAGTTTGAGATGTTCACCAACGGAGTATTGAGGTTATTAATAGCAGAATGTGCTAAACATCAGAGCAAACTTTTTTTGACTTTACCTTTTTATGACCGATGTGGTTTAGTCTACAAGGCCCTTAAAAGCTGCGGATGACGGGCGATGCATACAGTCGTCTGGAGTGACTTATGAGAGATTAGCTATGTAAACCGCTGAAGTTAACAGGTTAACCATCTCAACAAACACACAACACACAACTCACACGCCTGTAGCGCTGCCATGCTCTTAAATGACGAATCTGTGCGCATTTCCAGACCGAATCGTGTCCTATTAGACAAACCCTGAACATTTCAAACAGACGGCTCTGTGTTACAAGCCACTCTGGGCAAAAACCAAACACATTTTATAGTTGTAATGACTTAAACAGTTTACATTTCTGAGTTTAAGAATGCAGACTTTTCTTTAACCTGACCTTATGTGTTACTTTAAATGATCCTTTGCTTAAGTTCAGCACGGAAATACTCTGGTACCCAGCCGGACTCAAACCCAACGCACCCAAACTCCCATCACAGGCTGATTTACTCTCAGTATCTCCCCTGTGGGACTCATATGATCGGCCTGGTTCTCTGTAAGCAGAATTAGAGCTGAAGCACTTCTGTTCTTCTGGTTTATTGTGCCTAATTAACACGGATCAGTGACAACTGCGTTACACTTCACTGAAACACATGAGGGTTAAAGACCTTCAACTTACTGAATCAACAAATCAAAAATAACTCCATCAAGAAAAAGCATGAAACTGAGACGCCAAGACAGATTAACACAGTTTACAAGATTAAACATTCTAATCTCTTTATTTGCATGATGTGCTGATTAATTGAGCTAATCAATTTGGGTGAGAAATTACTCACCAAAAGATCATTTAAAGTCATTATTGTGATAAATGAGAAATGCGTTCACAAAAAAGTTGCTTTAGACAAAAATATTTTGATTCAAAATAGAATTTAGTACACACACTTTTAAGGCTTTAAAAATGTTTCATTCAAATGGCTAATTAACAAATCAAGTGAGTGTCTCTATGAATGAGTCACTGAATCATTGACTTGATTCATTCAAAACTGTGGATTTATTCAGTACTGAATCACTGCTGGGTGTTGATCAGAGACTCAATGGTTCTGCTGTGGCTTTGATCGGAATGATTTTCATTTGCAAAATTAAACAATCTTAAATATAACCCAATATGAACTTGTTGTTTACTGAACTGTTGTATAAATCAATTTCACATTAGCAGTTGAGCAGATATTGGGGAGAAACAGCACACTTGCTGGTGTGATATTGCTAAACTATATCATATTTTGTGCTCATATCTTGAATTTTAGGCTCATATTACTGCATTCTAATAGGCTTCATCACACAGTCAGTCATCCTGCATCATGTTCATCAGCAACTGGATCAATGTAAGATGCTGGACAGCTCTGGGTGGGGCGTGCGTTAAATGCCTTTATCATTTTAACTCTGTATTATTTTTTTCCATAATTTATTGGACCAAATTAAGTCGACAGCCTTAACCCTAACAGATAAAAGCTGTTGCGTTTTTCCTAACAATTTGTATATTACAATCTTCTTCATGAGTGATAAAGTGTTGAGATTCAGCATCACTCAAATCATCTGGAAATCAAGGGTGGCCAAAGCTCTCTTGTGTTTTATTCTCAATTAAGCAGATTCTGCTCCAGAAACTCATCAGGCCTGCTGTGTTTGTCCTTGTGTAAATTTCTTCCGTTCCCCCCTTTGACTCTGTGGTACAGATTGTTCTCTTCAGTGTAAAAGAGTGTCTGCTGATGCTGAGGAAGGGTTGTCGACCTTCAGCGGCACACAGTGTTTTCAGGAACACAACTGCTGATTTATCAGAGCCGTACGTGCAGATTTTTCACTTTATGAGAACAATAACTCTTACATTTTCTCGTAAAATTGACGACAGACTTCTGCATTTTAACTGTGTGAAACACTCTTGAGTCGTCTGCAAAATGAACATGAAGAAATAACACAAACTGTTAATGAAAATATGGCCTTTGTGTCCTTAATAAAATTCACTCTGGATTTAAAATCATTTGATGTGACTTTGATTCACTGACACTTTCCACAACAGGGAACAGAACAGGGGTGACAACTGTTGTTACTTAAAGGGGTGGTAAAGGTTTTTTTTGTTGTTTTTTTTAGGCTTGATTGTGTTTATGGGGTACAGTCTAACATGTGTAAATGCTTTGTTTGTTACACATTATTTTTTCACATAATTTACCTTTATTATACACAGCTTTGTCCCTTCTTGGATGTACACTCTGATGGAAGCCCCTCCCTCAGAAATACGATTGGTTAGCTGGCCCAGTGTGTTGTGATTTGGTAAACCACCAGTATGTGTTCAGAAATGCCACGCCCCTCAGCTCAGCGGCATGTGCTCTGGTGCTGTATTGTAAACAATGGCATTGCTGCTTCATCAATATTGCTTGTCAATTTGAGCCCGATTGAGACCCAGAGAATATTAGTGAAGAGGATCGCGCAGAACCTTACATGACAACCTTAAACAGGTTCTTACATGATGTTTCTCAATGATAGTTTTTTGCCTCATACTTTTTTTACTTTTACACTGTTATTTGTAAATGCTACTGCTTATGTTAGCTTCTAATATATGGTTTTATCCTGATTAAAGCTTTAATACAGCAGAATACATGATTGCGCTGTAGCATTTTTGTAACATTAAGTATTTGTCAGCAAGTATTGCTCACTACCATGGCAACCGTGTGTGCATCCATGTTTAACACTTCTTGTAGCTATGTGAAAAATATCTGTCTGTCTATAGTCTGTCTATTTATGTAAATTCCAGGGTTTGTGATGTCACCAACCTGGGAAGAAGCTCATTGTAGTCCATACCAGCTGCAACTGTAGGCATTAAACTGCCATAATTTTAAAAGACAATATCTCCAGTTGCATTGAACTTTCAGCATCGCAAGTTTGCAGATATTGTTTATCCTCAAACAGTGACATTACACACTAAAGTTGAAAAAGTGAAATCACAATCAACTACCCTTTCAAAAAACTTAAATGTTGACCATCAAGATCAAAAATACAAACTGGAGTTTATATGAGCTATTATATTTTCTATTCAATTTGCTTTGCTGTTCTTACAGCCCTTTGCAAAAATTGTGAAATATATAGTTTAGAACACTGGCAGTGTAAAATAAAAATAAATAAATAAATGAATTAATAATATAAAATAAAATAAAATGGCATTTAATTTCAACAAACAAACTAATTAAAGAAACAAATTAAAGAAAAATACTTGCGAATATCATGATGATGGTGGTGTGATGAGCACACAATGAAGGAGAACTACAAATAACAGTCTTTTAATAAATCCACAAGAGAAACTAAGAGAACGCACAGCACTACCAACACGAAACATGCGTTACAGGACAAAGGATCTCAGGAAAACAAATGGCTTAAATGAACAGAGACAAACGAGATAATCAATAAACAAAAGTGGAAACGAATGAGTTAATCAGAACACAGGAAATGTAGGTCGCAGGTAGGTAGAACAGAAAACACAATGAAAACTGGTGTTTTTTCTGTGGTTGGGCCTCGGTTATGGAAAAATCTGCCAATTATGATTAGTGGCACCTTCCCTATCCATTTTCAAGTCACTTTTAAAAACACACTTGTTCAACCTGGCCTACTAATATTCTGATTACATTGTATCACGGTCTTGATTATTACTCTATCTTCAGAATGTTTATCTGTCATTCCTTTTTGATGTTTAAATTCAAATGTTCTATTATTTCTGTTTTATGTGTTTATGGTCAGATTTTTATGTACAGTCTTGTAGCTGTTTTTAAATGTGCTTTATAAATAAATGAACTTGAACTGACTAGACATGTTACAGTGAGGTCATTGGGTCTTACCATAACCTGGGCAACAGAAATGGTTGAACCTGATGAATACAGTCAATTCAATTTAGACACCCCCCCCCACACACACTTTTTTTGTTTTTGTTTTTATTGAGAAAATGAAATGAGAATAGATTCAGATAAGAAATAAGGGCACAGCAGTTTGGTTCATCCTCATGGAAACTATTTAATCCTCACAGTGGAAGAATCAAACATCTGATTCATGTCTTCGCCCGATCTAAAACAACTCCATGGCCGCTGTCCAGTGCTTACTTTCAGGGACAGACTGTATAATATGAGTAAAGCATATCTGGAGTGGTTTGCTGTAAATAATGCTGTGTTTTGATGTCTAGCGTAGGGATGGCGGTGATAGTGCTTGTCCTGTGTTAACCTGCAGTGGCACAGACTTCATCATACGAGCCACCAATCATCCGCTGGAGCACAGGTTTCCCTGCGGCCACATGAATAATGCTGTGTGTGTTTAACCAGAGAAATAGAAAGCAGCCGTGTAATCTAAATACATAAGGTAATATAAATACTGTGTGTGTGTGTGTGTGTGACATTGAGCTGGAGCTCTGGCTCTCACGGTTGGCATCGGCACTGTTTAAAAAGCTCCCGGAAAGTTTACAGTGGCTGTACTTCTGCTGGGCTTTGTGTGACAAGCTTTAACGCAGCAAACCCATCTGCAGAAAAACACTAGGGACCTCCCTGGAATCCTGCGCTTCAGTTTCCATTCATGCGTTTCCACTCTTTGCTGATGTTCCTACTGGTGTCGATTGTCTCAATGCACGTTGGTCAGTCTCAACTCACTTCAGTCCCAAATAAAAGAGTGCATCAGTTTCTTACACTTAAGGAACTCATGCTTCCATTTCATCAGGAAAACAACCAATTGACTTCTTGCACAAAATCAGTGGTGTCCAATGTAGTTTGGACTGTGTGGACTTTCAAAATGTTGGGGTTTGACAACTTGAGGGCAGGCAAACAATGACAGAATTTAATTCTTATTGAATTCTTAGTTACAAACAATGACAGAATTTAATTCTTAAATGTAAAAAGATACTTTGTCTTTGAACTATTTTTTACAGAGTTGTAACTTTCTTAAATTCTTAATTGATTTTTTTTTATGTGATTTTTAATTAAAATGCATAAATACCCACTACATGTCAAACAATCTGTAAAAACAGACAAAACAATAGTGATCATGTAATGAAAAGAGTTAAGCACACTTATATTCGGCACGCCATCGTCTTTTAGTTTCAGTCTTTCTGAAAATCCTGCATCGCCTTGTTTGTAAATGAATCCACGGTAAAATGAGGTGAACAAAGGACCAAGTTCTTACTGACACAGTCTGGCACTTCATTACAAAATAAAGTTCATCAAATAAAGTTTATCATTTGGTTTCTGCACAGACCTGCATTTGCCACTCTTGTGCGTGAATCAGTGGGCGGGACAGTGATGTAGAAGCAGTTGTTGACCTTCTTCTGCAAAGGCGGTGTTTAGCCGCTCTATTACATCGTAAAGTGGCACATTCCAAAAGTTATTGGCAGACTGCCTTCAATATAAGCTGATTTTAGACTAACGACAAAGTTTTAAGTTCTGACACTTACAGAATGTTTGTATAGCACATTGTCCTCTTATATGTCAAAAGATCAAGGGATTTATGATTTCTCCGCTTATGACCCCTTTAAAGTGACAGTTCACATAAACCTGATCATTCTGTCATCATTTGATCCTTCCCCATCATGTCAATCCAAACAAAAGAAGAGATTTTTGACCATATAATGAAAGCCAATGGAGTCCAATGTTGTTTTAATCTTGTATATTCTTTTTGTGTTCATTGTGGCTGACAGAATTAATTGTTATTACCTTTAACCAATGACTAATCTAACTTTTACAAGGACAACTAATGTTTTCTAATGGATCTTTCTAAGGACAGTGGATGAATTTCTGCATTATTTTGTAAAGGAAATATGAAAAATGAAGCTTATGAAATCAGCAACTGAACCTAAAGGAGAGAACACTGTGATATTTGAACAGATAGAGTGCATGTTTTTGTATTGGAAAGCTCACATTCATGTGTTTCCATGCTTTTCTGAGCTTCCTATTGAATTTGAGGTGTGTTTTCACTTAAATACAGTGATGTGTCAGTTATGTTTAAAGTGAAATTAAATGGTTGGCAAAGTAATCGAATGCTTGTCAGTATATTGGATATGTGCATTCAGTCTTAAAGTGGCAGCAGCCTAATAAACCTGCGTCTGTCTCTGTCATTTAATGTTAATTAATCAATAGAAGAAAACAAGAGAATCATTCACTGCTCTTCACTGAATAACTTTATAAGAATTTATGTATATTTAATTCCTAGGCCCATTCAGTGTTTTACTCTTTCAATCTCTGTATAGTATGCTATTATTTTTATTAGGCTAAATTGTTAATTTCATTTGGTATCCTTTTGTATTTGTCCTATTTTTTGTAATTTTCTTTTTTTTTATTGTATTACTGTTTCAGCTCACTGTTGTTTGTTGACAGTGAAACTGCTCTGAAAGAACAGATGAAGGGGCCTCAGAGCCATTATGAAATGACCATTATGAATTATGTCATTATGAAAACATATTTGAGCATGACTGACCAATCAGGGTCAAGTATCACAATAATCACACTTCACTGGAAATTCCCTGTGGTCTACTGCTGCTCAAATTCAGATATAAATGACTTAATGCATGAGAAAAAATGGTTGAAATTTCAAAACTGTTGTGTTTGTACTGAGTATGTGTATTTATTTTTTGAGTCATGCACTTAACATAATAAACCAGCATATACAAATAAAGTCATGTGACATTTACAGAAGTCTTCTGAAGAAAGAGCTAAAGGTCTCTGAAACATTTCCAAACATGCATTCATATTCACACTCAAACCAGCTGGCGCAGGGATCAACTAAGAATTGCTGAGAGCTTAAAATGTTCAGTTAGGGTTAACCATAGACTGTAAAAAAAATTATGGACGACGCGTCTCCTCTTCCTCGCTCTATAGAAAAGTGAAGCCAAAGCATCTCAGTATGGCCGCTGCCATTTTGAGTAAAAGACATCATTTGGAGCCAGAGTCTGCGCAGTAGAGATTCGTTTGGAGCCAGAGTCTGCAAAGTAGTGTAGTGATGTGGAACCGGGTATTAAACTCCCGCCCAAACTTCTGCAGACCCAGTCAACCATAACGACACGCAAGTTTTTATAGCATCAAATTACTAGCTAAAATCAAACTTATGACAAAAACTAAGAATTTAACATATATTAGCGTGATAACAACTATCTTAAATGACCAAAAGAAAAGTGTATTGGAAGTGTAATTTTTTATTTTATTTTTTTTGACTCTAGTCCAATTCATTTACGTGGAGAGGGCGGGGTTTATGACCTGTACTGCAGCCAGCCACCAGGGGGGGATCAAAGAGCCCGCAGCTTCACTTTTCAGGACGTGTGAGGCACACACAGGGTTAACACACAAATGCATGTGATTAGTTATGTTTGGTTTTAACCCATTTATTTAATTTGATGTCAAAACTCTTTCATTCTGTTCTGTGTGATTTGATGGAAACATACACAGCATCCAAACCTAATAATTACACAAAGGTCACTCTTTCCGATCAAAAAAATGATCGGAAAAATATTCCTTGTGATTAAATATTTGAAGTGATTGACAGGCGTTTTTCAAACACACATCAAATCAACCAGCAAGGAAATAAACATTGTGTTTTATTTTTAGCGTTCTTGTGCCTCGTGTTCTTTTAGTGGAAGATTTTACACCAAATCTCTGTGATATTAGTGGATTGTTGAGTCACGGCCGGTGACCTCTCTGGCTGTTTAAAGAGTGAAGTAATGCGCTGTCCATTAGTAAACAGAGAGAGCAGTCAGGAAACAGTGACGGCTCATAGTCATTATGAGCAGCATTGAGCACATTCTCTGCCTCCTGTCATCTGGACCAAACCCAAACATCAACTCAAATCTGACACTTTCATAAGGAACGGAGTGTCATGAGTAAAAACAGCACTGCTGTCAATCACGCCATCCTATAGGCAGCGATCAATACTGATAGATTTTGTTCAAGTCACATTTATTCCTATAGCACTTCATGCAATACAGATTGTTTCAAAGCAGCTTCACAGAGATGATCAGGAAAATAGCAGAATTAATGATGGAAACTTAGCCAAATATTTGTGACCCTGGAGCACAAAACCAGTCAAAAGTCGCTTGGGTATATTTGTAGCAATAGCAAACAATACATTGTATGGGTCAAAATTATCGATTTTTCTTTTATGCATAAAATCATTAGGATATTAAGTAAAAGATCATGTTCCATTCCATTTTTGATAAGTAATATGCATTGCTAAGGACTTCACTCAACTTTAAAGGTGATTTTCTAAGTATTTTGATTTTTTTGCACCCTCAGATTCCAGATTTTCAAATAGTTGTATCTCAGCCAAATATGGTGCTATACTAACAAACCATACATCAATGGAAAGTTAATTTATTCAGCATTTAGATGATGCATAAATCTCAATAATAATAATAAAAAAACCTCATGACTGGTTTTGTGGTCCAGGGTCACATTTTTCTCTTCAAAGAAAGTAGCATCATTAATAGTGTCATTTCTTATCAACACAAACTCCAAACACATTCCTGTTCTTATTTTGAATGATTTACTATTTTAAGCTAAAATAGCTTGTCTTTGTAATGTTTTATAAAGTTTCTCCAAGGGGTCATTATAGTTAACTAAAACTACAAAAATGAATACAATTTTTAGTTGTATTTTAGTTAACTCAAAACTAAATAAATGAATAAATCAAAATAAAAGAAACGGATAGCAACTACAATATATATATATAAAAAAGAAAATCCAAGTATAAAAAAGATTTAAAATACTGTATTGCTATTGTTTACTTGGAAATAGATCAGATTACAGAAGTGTAATGGGTTGCAAATGACATTTCATGTTAAAATGTTAAAAAAATCTGCAAACTCAAACCTTTAAAGGGACAGTTCATTCAAAAAATGATCATTCCATCATCATTTACTCACCATCATATCAATCCAAACCGGCATGAATATATTCTTCTTTAAACATAAAAGAAGTGTTTTTGTCCATATAATGAAAGTCAGTGGGGTCCAGTGTAGTTTGGACCTTGCTGACTTTTTTTTTTTCTTTCGTTGTGCTTTGAACAACATGAGGGTGAGTAAATAATGAAAGAATTTCATTTTTGGGTGAACTATCCCTTTAACCTAGAAGATGTCTAAACTAATTTGAACTAATGGACAACTAATGTCCTCTAATGGATCCTTCTAAGGACAGGGGATGTGCTTCCTTTCATGCATTTCTGCATTCATTTGTAATGGAAATATGAAATGTGAAGCTTTCCAAATCAGTAATTGAATCCAAAGGACAGAACACTGTGATATTTAAACACATAAAGTGCATGTTTTCGTCTTGGAAGTCTCACACTGATTTCTTTCACGGCCAGAGCGATTACCTGATGAAAAGAAAGCCTAAGAATGACCGATTGCCTGCGATGAGTAAAAACGGAAAGTGAGCGGCGACACTCTGATGCACACCAGTGGAATCCGACAAACAAACAGTGAAGTGACATGTTGCAGGTGAGCCACGCTTTGACGAGGACCATAAGTGGAAAGATCTGCTGAAATTCATTTATGAATATGGCTGGAGTCAGTGCAAAGGAAAGAAAGAACAAAAGCCCTGTGCACCTTTGAAGAGTTGCCATTTTTTTTCCACCCTGGTGTTTGGGGAACATTTGTTTGAACGTTCATTTCAAACAGGCTTTCCTTCACGTGTAAGCTGCCGACTCGGCCTTCGTCACCTCCACCTCCCACGACATCCATAGATCACTTCATATCTACAGAACAATCCACATCCTCCAGCATGAACACATGCCGTAAATCAATCACAGGAAATACGGCTGTAAATCAGGGTTCAGTTCTGGTGAACTGAGTACATTTGCACTAAAATAATTGTACTTTCTACATGTTCTTTCATTTTGTCATTTGATGGGTTAGTGGGATCAAATATTTTGATTGTTTAATTGTGTAGTTATGTTAATATTATTATTCTTTATTGTTTTAAATTACTTTTTTTTGTTGTGTTTTTTTATCTTATTTTCTGAGCTGCTCTTTTCCATATGATGGAAGTAAATGGGAACCAAGGGCTGTCAAACTCCAAAAAAGGCAAACAATGTCAGAAAAATGTGATTTCTTCATATTCACGTAGATATCATTCTTGCCAGAAACTTCTTTTGGTTTCTTGGATGTCTAACTTCTAATGTATGATTTCTTGGTAACAAGCTTGTACATGTTTTACTGGAAAATAGTCAAAGATAGAAAATTATTTACTCCGAGATGGTCATTCTATCATCATTTATTCTCATAATCTTCTTCCAAACCTGTATGACTTTCTTTCTTTGTTTCTTTTGTGGAACATAATAGAAGATGTTTGTCAGAATGTCTTTTTCAATGTAATGAAAGTGAATGGGAACCATATATATACACACACACACACACACACACACACACACACACACACACACACACACACACACACACACACACACACACACACACACACACACACACACACACACATATATATATATAGTTTTTGTCCATACAGTGAAAGTCAGTCGGGTTCAAAACAACTTCAGATCCCAATGACTTTCATTATGTTGACAAACATTTTTCTTAATTTTTTTTATTTTTTTTTTATATGTCCCACAGAAGAAAGAAAGTCACACAGGTTATTAACAACATGAACACTATTCACATTTAGATCATTTCATTTTTTTTTTGGTGAACCGTTCTTTAATATGCAAATTCTTGAAATGTACAGGCCATTTACTCACATTTGGTGTTAATTTTGGCCTGTTCTTCAAAGTGTTGTTTCATCATCGGTCTGATTGCAGAAGACTAAATGATGTTTAGATTACAACGATATCCTTCGCAGGAACATGAACCCATGACGTAAGGATCATCTGATTCTCCTGTCTGAAATGTATTATTATGACAGAAAAAACAGCTCTAATTTCTAAGGAACAAATTCCAAATGTAAGTTTAGAAGAGGCCTAAATAACAAAGTACTAATATGGAGAGTCTTGTTTGTCTAATTGGCAAGCAGCTGTGATTAGTAAACAGTAAAAAATGCAGTATTCCAGAAGAAATGGCAGAGTGAAGGTCACCAGCATTATATTTTGTTAAACAGCACAATGTTCTAGCGCCTCGCCAGAGAAGCTGTAAACTGAGATTATTCTGCAGTTTGATAACACACAGGCTATTTCCACTCCAGCACTGTGAATATAGCACTGCCTTATAAGCGTATGGCCTTATATATTCACCTCACGCGTGATTCTTCTCACTTCAACAGTCAGATGAAGAACTCAGTGTGCAGATTTTGTGGAAAATGCACACAAACACACACCCATGCCATCTCTGCATACACACATACTCACGAATAAGAGCTGTGGTCAAACGTACGACACTGTGTCTGTGTGTGGAAACCGAAGAGCACGGTGACGCGTGTACAGCTCGCTTATCTGCTCTTCACTTTCTTTAATTTATCCTCAACCTCCAACACAAGTAGAACTCCTGCCAGTGGAATGAGCTAAATCACATAAGGAAACAGCAAATCAGAAGCTCTAAGAGCCCAGAGATCATCCACACTTACACCAGAGCTGTGAAGATCAACCAAACCATCAGCATTTGAAAGTACAGGAGCATTTGAACTGAATGGAGCTGAATAATGACACTGACTTTGCAACATTAACACATTGCATGCTACTGAACTATTTTTATTTTTTTTTTATCGTCACTTAAATGTCTGAAAATAACAGACATGTACATGATGGACAAGTGCGCATGTGAAATAATGTGCATTGTCCCTTTTAAAATAAAGATTAAAATAAAAAACGAGGAGGCTAAAAAAGTAGACATGTTACTGTAGATAAACTATTATATAACTTAAAATTAACTTAGCATGACAATTAAAAAAAAAAAAAAGCACATTAAAAGTTACAAAAAAAGAAACAAACAATTAAAAACAATACTGACAATTATAATAACAAATTATTGATAAATAGTTTCAAGGTTTCTTGCACAATTTTATGTTAGGAGCTTAAAACACTTTTACCACACTGCATGGTTTGTAAATGAACACATTTAAATGTCTCATATCCAGCTCCATATGTTTGGCTTTTCAGACGCAGTAAACTTGCTCGGTAGCGCACCCGGTACAGCACTGCACTTGCGATGTGAAGCACTCGGGTATGTCGGTTAAACACTAGTGATGATAAAAGAGCTCAAAGACTTGTGGAAGCAAGATAAAATTGCATGATTCCTTCAGCAAATGTGTTTTTATCTCACATTTGATTTTGTTAGCAGCACTATCGGTTAGGTTTAGGGTCGGATTTAGTACTAGTAACTTAGTAGTACACAGTCACATTTCAAACTGTTTTGTAGAAAACTGACCACAGTTTTTAGCCATACTCCTCTACATCCACTTTAAAACTGCTGTGAAACAGAATATTATTTTTGCACAAATGTTGGCCCAGGCACATATTTTTGTCTTATAATAAAAGTGAAAAAAAAACAAAAACAAACAAACTGTTCACCGTATGGACAAAAAACACAGAGATAAGTTTTTTAAGATTCTGTACTTTTGTTTCTTGTATATATATTGGTAAAATACTGGTCAGTCTACTCTTTAGATATCAAGCACACGTTTGAAGTCCTGCCACAGAAACCACAGCTGTAATGAAACGCTTTCTGACTTTGCCTCTCTAAATACTGAAGTTGTCAAATAAAATATCTTGTTTCACACTCCAGCATTTCATAAAAAAGCTTTAAAGCAGGAAAATGCATGGCAACTATATGTGGCCTAGCATGTCATGCAGTACCAGGACAATCTCGGTCTGTTTTCTAGGGTTCATTCTCTCAACACGGACTCACTGAACATAAACGGCTCCGAGTTTCAGTGAAACGCTTTGACCCTCTTGTTGATGATCAACTTCTGACCCGGGATATTAGTTTCACTTGAACTCTACAAACGGAGAAACGGATCAGGGCTAAAACCACGAGCAGCGAGTCTTTGTTTAATATAAGCATGAGAGTGACAGAGCTGTGAAGGAGTCGAACACACCTGCCATGTCTCTAATGAACACAACACATTTAGACGTGATGTGACGGAAAATGTTTGTTTGGGGTGAAAAATAAATGCATTGTTTTAACACCCAATAAAACTCCATCCACACACAAAGCGGTCAAACGCAATACAAAAGAGAGGCTGCTTTTGTGTGGCCAGGAGGAGGTTTATACAGGGCACATAGTTTAAACAAACGTAAGACTCTCTGGATCATTATTTCTGCTTGGCTCGCTCCTGCAGGACTTGTAAAAGAGGATGTGGCGCTTTTACAGTATTTCTTTAGCATGAGTTAAAAGGCCAACTGGAGAAGCTGATTTATTTCATTATTCCACATTCAACAAACAAAAGAGGTGACAGAAGAGCTCGACGGCTCCAGTCAAAGCTTGTTTTCATTCAATCAAACTATCATTTTCATACACTAGAACATGTTAAGACTTTAAAAGCTGTTTCACTGGGTAAATTAGTCACTAAACAGTTTTCAGCTTGTAATGAACGATGACTGACCTTTGGAAAAAGTTTGTGGCACATCATTTACTGAAATTCTGAGGACACTATTTTTATGATATGCACCGGAAAAAAAAAATGGTGTACAAACGATTTTCACGCCGAAATTTCTAGTAAATTTCACAAATAATTACAAAAAAAAAACTAGTAACATTGACTTAAACATGAGATTTAACAGTAGAAAGACTGAAAGTCTTCAATAATGTTTGTTTTTGTTTTAATTTTTCACAATGTGGTGTATTGTAAAATATTCCTAGTTGTTTCATGAAACTCTAGATGGCACAGGCTTATGAGGTTTTAATGTAACTGATGATATCCACTGCGTTAAATGACTTGGCACAAGCTGACAGGTTTATCTGCTTTACATTTAAATGGCTGGTTAGCATTCACTTGAGCATTTGCAGCATGCTTTCAGAGAAACCCTCCATCTTCCCCAGCTCCACCTGTATAGATCTGCTACAGGTTATTTTATATGCTATTTGTGCAGCAGCTAAAACGACTGACAGCATGAAATGTTTTTCTCTTCAGTTTCTCCATTATGAAGCCGAATATTCTCAGAGTCAGTCGGCTGGTGGTTTTGTGGTGTGCTGATGCTATAAACAGCAGGATATGGGACAGTGCTTGTGGCTGCAGCTGCTTTTCATGTGCAATTCCTTTATTTGGCCATTTATTTGCTTTCAATTTGCAGAACTAAACCAACATAATTACTGCATATTCAGTCCTGAGAAAACCATTGTATAAAAATAGAGATTTGTCACAATCAACGGTCATGTGACAGTAAGGATCACACACACACACACACACCAACACACACACAAATCACCTCAATAGCCCTAACAGTCTAACTCTCCTGTCAATCACCTGTCACTGTTCAGCAAAATCATTACCAGGAAAATAATTTCTTTTGTAGTTTAGCATTACAATAGAGCAGAAATGTTCTGTTAAAAGGGGAATGCATATTGTATAATAATTTCTAGTATGCAGTACATGAATCATAAGCTCTAGTTGCAGATCTCTGCGTCTGGAATCTTCTCAGTGGAAAGTGACCTGGTGAAAGTGATGCTTAAAGTTCTGTGTCGTGATGTCAGCGTCTTAAAAAAGCATGACTCATCTGGATCCTCGAGTGTCTTCTAAACAAGCAGGACCTCGATGGCTTTACATAACTGTCATTTCAACACATGCTTTAATGGCAGTGAGTTAAGACACGACCAGTGAGAGGAGGGAGGCTTTCTCTAACGCTCACAACGCTGTTAGAAACACAAAATAACCGCTAGTTCAATAGTTCATCCACATTTCTCCTACTATTTTCAAAAGCTGGGTACAATTAAGTGACATTATTCTCCTCACTCCAATTAAAAGGAAATTTAAAAGTGTAAAAGAATTAACAAATTACCACAACTTTGATAAGGATATTTTAGAGTTTTTTAGTATTAATTTATTAATAATATATTATGTGAATTGAATTGAATTAATTAAAAGTGTTCATTAACTGGAACATTGGGTGATAATCTTTTTCATCACTTTGACAGACACTGCTAATAGTAGAAATGAAATAATATTACATTTTAAAAGGAACCTGGAAAAAGATGTGAGGATTCGGGAGAAAAAAAAAAGATTCTTAATGCATTGAATCTTAGTGAATTATTTATGGAATACATGGAAAATTAAACCACAAATGTGCAGTATGTTGTCTGCTTTCATATTGTTATAGCACAATACAAGGAAAACTGAAAAATAATCAGCAAGAAACTGAATAGAGCTCTTGCACAGATATTCTTGTTATTAAATTGCCAAATGTTATTCTCCTGACTTCCTAAATAGAACACGAAGGAAAATGTACAGTTCAAATTGATGGATTAAGGATTATGTGTAGTGTAGCCTTATGATTTGGACTGATTAATTTCAGTCAAACTTCCCCATACTGGAAGAGCCTCATAAAAATCTAAATCACAGTAGACTCAAAAATCAGAAGAAACCTACAGAGACACATTGGGAAGAAGTGCACAGGATACTTCTGTATTTTGATGAGTTCTGGTCTGTAATCCTGACTTCCTCTGCCAGAGCCACATCTTGCAGAGGCCTCGACTAATAGCTTTCTTTTCAAATGACCGCTTTGGTACTCGACTTCAGAGGGGAGGCCCAAGCATGAAATTCAATTACGCAGCACACGCTCGGCGGGCCGGTCCAGAGCTGCCGTGTTAATCCTCAGCATGACCACAGGATTTCCATCTCAGTCCAGATCTACAAACACGAGGAACGGCCTGCTACACGATTGACCGCGGCCTGCCATGGGAAGCGGATCAGTGTGTGTGTGTGTGTGTCCTCAAGGAAAAACACAACAGCAACTTCAGTAGGAATGTGTAAGGAGCGTAACATTGAGTAGAGACACTGATAGGTTTGTAAATTAAATATGCTGACGGAGTGAGCAGAACATCACGAGATCATTGTAGTGCTAAATGAGAGCATTATCATGTGCTGAGGACAATCATTTAATATTTGATTCTCTAATAAATGATTTATTTGTTTTAACAATGAGAACCTTCTTTGTTTGTCACTGACTAGCTTGAGAAACAGACAGTGATGAATTCAGATTCAGACAGTGCAGGTATTATCTTGTGGATTTACATCAGTTACTACAGTTATGATGTACATTGCAAAAACGCTAGTACAAATATCGAAACATTCTTAAATCAAGATGTATTTACATGGGAAGGAAAATGGATGCCGTTTTTTTCGTCTTGTTTTCTGAAGAAGTATGAGTTTCTGCTCAGAACAAGAACAAATATCTGCCAGTGGGGTCAGAAAAGTAGATTTTTTTCTGATGCCATTAGCAGCTATTTGTTCTTGATACATTTGTTTTACATTTTTTCAGAAAACATTTTGCTTTTCCAGTAAATGTGTCTTGATTTAAGAATGTTTTTATATTTGCACTGGAAAATAATTCTGAGGAAGGAAATTTTTTTTTACAGTGCAAAGGTTTGGTCAAATATGTTGAGGAATTTCGCAAAAGGGCGAAAGATTTCCACATGCAAATTCCCCTTGTTGACTAACAGAAAGCTGCTTGGTTTTAATTCAGTGTGAGCTGTGCTTCATGCGTCACTACACTATCGACAATGAACAACTGAATTGTTTTTGACCACAAAAGTCTGTGAATGCAAGTGACAAAGCTTGTACTTTTTCAAAATGAAAAAATAAATAAATAAATAAATAAAATTTTGTTTCTGCACATGTCAGATGCAGATTCAGATAATACTGTGGACTTGCATCGTGTTCCGAACAAAGAAAGACTTCGTGAAATTCGACATTCCACAAAAATCTGATTATAAATTTTAAAGTAAATCTAAAATGGTTTTGTTAATGTTGCAGGGATAATCTGATATGTGTTTCACAATGAATGAAAATAATAATAAATAAATAAACTAAATAAAATTGAGTCTGATAGGCAAAAAATAATATTTTTTGAAGCCTGTATGAACAAGGCTAGAGCGGTTCAGTAGTTTAAAACTGATTTTGTGTATTTTTGTGTTCAAAAACAAACGATTTCAATTGATACACCAAAACTGCACCCTGTCTAAATAAAGCTGCTGTCTTCTATTAGAAAATGCTAGTCCTCCAGGTTCCTCCAGGTTCCTCAGCTCATGATTATGAGAGCACAGCAGGGCCGTCTGAGACAGAAGACCGCTGGCCGTCGTCCCTCACACTGGTAAATGGCCTGCAGTAATTAGACTTTAACTCGTTTGGAGTGAAAACACTGTCTCTCTTAGTCCCTGAAGATGAAGCCTGGCCGCGTCCGCTGCGCTGAGGGGTCAATGGACGGACCGCCAAGAAATGCAGAGGAGGTTTCCTGCCCGGATCCTGAGTGGGAACATTCGGGACAGAAAGCGTTGTGTTCTGTGTCTCAAACGTGGTCCAGACGGATCCATGCTGAATGCGGAGGAATCTGAAGACAGGTTTTGGGAGTCAGGCTCTGGTCTGTCATTATGACTTGATTACCCACCACTGGAGGTTCGTGTCATCAACATGACATGATCTCAGGAGGCTTCTGAAGGCCTCCAGACTTTAGTCAGTCGCAGCCAAACAACTGAGAACCACCGAGACTGTGTTCAGTGAGAGAGACTAAAAAATCGAATAAATATTCATTTTACAAGTTTACTCTGCAGATTCATTCATACTATTGACACAGTCCACATGACTTAAAAGACAATTTCCATCTAAAATGAAAATCTTGTCATGATTTACTCAAGTTCATATTATTTCTTTCTGATGATATACACAAATTAGAGATGCAACGGTATGAACATTTCTTATCACAATTATAGTAAACATTTTTATCACGGTAAATCGTTTCACCAAGTTTTGTGTGTAAAATCAACAAACAATAAATGAAATGACTTTCTGCTTGCATAAACACTAAAACAATAACATTACCAGTGACGGCCGGATTTAAAATGACAACATGACTGACAACAGTTTATCAAATAAATGCTTTCAAATAAAGCTTTGAAAAAGTTTCATACAGTGGTAAACCTCACATTTTCTTTTAAATAAGTCAAAATGATAAATGATTAATAAATGATTATATGTATTTTATCTGCTCCATAAATAATTCAAGATACCTTATTTGAAATGTTTAAATGTGTAGAATCCATGTGGATTTAAATTTTTGTAAGTTTTCTGTTTGGTAAAATGGTGAAGCAGAAGTAGATTTACATCGAGTGCAGATGAAAACAAAATGCTATCGAATCTTTTCTGAAACCAGTCAGAACCTTGGTACATTCATATAATTAATTAATTTATATTCTGTATTCCCTTGCACTCATTTAAAACCTCCGAGCTTTCCACCATGTTTCTACACAAAACAAACTACTCTGCGTGCAGTGCACACAAGAGACTACTTAAAACTTTATGTTGCTTAATGCTGGACAGTGCATAGAATACGGTTTTAATGATAATTAAAATATGAAATCAACTAGCTTGTCATGAGTGTTTCCCTAAACCACAGTAACTTTGCTGTCTTATAGACTGCCATCTGTGCGCCCAGACCCAAAGCATGCACACATAAGGCCGCCTCTGAAGCAGCCAGCGACTACAGAATTGTTATATTTTGTGCCTTATTGAGCGTAAATGTCCAAATACATACAAAATTATGTCAAAATGCATGTGCACAAGGTCTTAAAGAGACAGCAGCCTAAATAAACCTGCTACTGTCTGTGTCATTACTGTCTATCCAGACTATTTTTCTACATCAGCTGCTGAAAGGCCTCTCTAATGAACGCCCATACGACAGTTAGAGGGAGATAGAGATTACGGTTTATAAAGTTGTAAATATGGATATTTTTCTTACACCAATGCATCGTTTCACTTCAGGATGCCTTTATTAACCGCCCGGAGCCACGTGGAGCTCTTTTTATGATGGATGGATGCACTTTATTAGACTTCAAAATCTCAACAGCCATTCACTGCCATTATAAAGCTTGGAAAAGCCAGGACATTTTTTTTTTTTAATGTAAATCTGATTGTATTCATCTAAAATAAGAAAGTCATATACACATAGGCTGGCTTGAGGTTGAGTAAATCATGGGTTAATTTTCATTTTTGGATGAACTATCCCTTTAAATCCAGTGACACAAGTTTGCAATGTTGGCTTTAGGAAACAGAATCGTTGAACTTTGTTGTGGCTAATGATTAATAATGACTGTTTACTATTGTCTTTTTGGAGCTGCTTTACAGCAGAATAAATTCTGTTTACTTCATTAAATTATTATTTTCTTGTTTATCGGCTTTGAAACAATGTTGTGTAAAGCTCTATAGGTAAAAAAGAGGTATAGATGACTTGACTAATGATGCATTTGAGACCTGTTTTTTGAATCAGTCTGCACTCTCAGAATTTACTGCGCTACCCAAAATTCTAAAAATCTCCTTTGTGTTCCATGGGAGAAAAAAAATGCAAAATGGGGTTGAAATGACATGAAAGTGATTAAATAAGTTTTTTTTTTTGCACCACTCCTTCAGCATGTTCCTTGGAGACTCTTATCTGATTCTTTGAGTCGATGGGAATCCCATTGAGTCTCGGCGGGAGTGAACCGAACACAAATCTCAGCTGATGTTTGGGGTTTAAATCAGTCTGCTAAACGTGAGCTCGCCTTGCTGTGGCCTTTTGCGCAATGCAACTGCTCTTATTTTAGCTGATCTAAATGTAGCGATGATGGACGACGGTCAAACAAATGACCCTCGGGACGAGTCTAGAACGGGGGGAAACCCCTTCATAAGACGTCAAACGAGTGGCGAAGAGGACAGAGGGTCTGTGGAGTGGCAGCTGGGAAACGGGCCGGTCCGATGTTCTCTGCTCATCCTGTGGGAGTCCAATGAAGAGCAGAGCAAAGATGCCAGCTTTGGTTCTCCCAGTACACAAACCAGCCTGAGAGAATGCCATTCATCAGTTTTCCAGACCTGGAGCTTCAGTATTCGGGAAGTTCAGCATGAGACATTTAAAGGCTCAAGGGAAAACAGGTCTAATTACACACATCCACATTCCCAGCAAATATCCCAGTCTATGTCGTATATGCTTGAGTCTGCATGCTAATAAACTCAAATCTGGCAGTAATATTGCACTGTGAGTGTTTATGATGTTTGCAATTTCATGTTCATAGAAGACATGAAACTCTTCAGCCCTTCAGACATGGCTTTTTGTGGTTTATTGGGAAAGAGAAGTGCTGTAATGTTTTGATAACCTTTCAGACTCTTGTAATCCCGCCACTGATGGCTTGAACATCATAAGCAAGTCCGCTGCCCTTCTCTGAGCTATAAATCATAAGTTAGGACAGGAATTAATGGGAAAGCAGAGGCGCTCCTGTGAAAGCGCTGCAGATGAGATGAAGCTCGTGTCTTGTCTGTGTGTGTGTGTGGGAAAAACAGAGAGCGGCAGGAGAGTCAGATGGGTCGCTGGGCTCCCAGACGCCCGTCCCGCTCCAGTCCGCCGCGTTCTGCTCTCTCTGTTCGGCTGTACGCGAGGGTTTTACGAGGAAAGGCTGGATGCGATTAAACGGACGGCGGTGTTTCTGAAGCTGACAGCTGTGTATACATCCATTATACACAAACAATTCACAGACCTGAACGTCAAATTCAACAAGTAGCTTTTCAAAACTGTTTTGAAGACATTCCCAAAAAAACGCAGCTGAGGAGCGCGGGCGTGTAATTCAATGCAGAAATATTTACATGCATCTAGTGCATACAGAGACGCAGAAACACAACATCCCACTGATACTGTACTGATTTTGTGTTCAGATTCACACACACTGCACACAGCAGGGTTACAGCAGTTAACTACAACTGAAACTAAAACCAGAGAGAACCCATTTCATTACCTCAAATAAAATGCAACTGGTATTTTTAAATATTTCATGCTAGTTAACATTCTTTTTTAGCTACTTGTCAAGGAAAACTGTAAAAAATGCATAAAATGGGGCACAATGTACTTTATTAATATGAAGCATTTTTACTGATTTTTTTTTTAATTTTTTTAATTGCATTTAGAATTTTGCACTTAATTGCATTGTGTTTTAGGGTTAACTGAAATGTCCATTAAATTAATGGATGAATTACCTGTAGCCTGGTTTCTGTCACAGATGGAGTTTTGGTTCCTTGCCACTTTAGCGTGCTTAGTTGGGGACACTTCATTTCTTATAATATTGTCAACTTGATTGCACAGACACTATTTGAAGAGAACTGATCTGAGCTGGATGGTGACATCACTGAAAAAATGATAAACTGACTTTGAACTGACATATACTTATGTGAGCATGATAAGCATGTTTTTAATTTGTGAATTAATTCAGTTTGATATTTATTGGGGGCATAAAATCAAAAAAATGTCATTGTGATATATACTTAAAAAAAAACAAAAAACAGGGGTGATTAGTTCAGGACAGGCTGTAATATATTCCCTTAAAATTTAATGAATTAATCATTCATGATATTTGAGAAATAAAATAAAATAAAATAAAATAAAATAAAATAAAATAAAATAAAATAAAATAAAATAAAATAAAATAAAATAAAATAAAATAAAATAAAATAATGGACATTTCATTGTGGACATTTCATTGTGATATATATATATAAAATATATATATGCTGCATTCCAGGCAGGTTTTTGAGCCTGTAAATCACAACTTTAAATCACGACTTGTAGCGTTCCAGGCAAGTCGCGCCAAACTGCATGAGTGCAAGGACTTGTAGCTAGATTATTAATTTTATTGCAACGTTATATTGTCCTAAAGTCTATTTCTCACCGTGTACCACTTGCATAAACACCACATCCGTATGCAATATTATCTGTAGGGGCTGCCATTGTTGTTTCGCGGGTGGGAAGTCACGGGCTTAACTGCCGTTCCAGTGCACTTTCACAGATAGAAGGTTGGAAAACACAAGTTACGGGTTGCCTGGAAAGTGGCATTAGTTCAGGACAGGCTGTAATATATTCCCTTAAAATGTAATGAATAATTCATTCATGATATTTGAGAAATAAAATTATAAAATAAAATAAAATAAAATAAAATAAAATAAAATAAAAAGGTAATTGCTTCTTTTTACCTCACAATACAGGTTTTGTTTCACAATACAAATTTTGAGAACTACAAGATAAACAGAATTGAGTGATATAAACTTACAATTGCAAGGAAAAAAGTCAGAATTGTGAGATAAAAAGTTGCAATTACATTTTTTTTTTTTTGTGGCAGAAAAAAAAGTGAGATGTAAACTCAGAATTGCAAGAAAAAAGTCAGAATTCTGAGTTCATATTTTGCGATTTTTCCTCCAAACTGCAAGAAACAGAGTCTGAATTGTGAGATATAAACTGATACAAAATTTTGTTTTCGTCTTTTCCCCATGGAATAAAGTTATTTCCATTTCTTTATCACTTCCATTTCTTGAACACTCTTATATGTCATTGACCCATCTAATAACCTCTCAGCACAACAGATAAAAACAGCCAGGGAGCTGTTTTCAGTGGCATTCATTAACAGTCATGGTTCAGAATAGCTCTCAAAAACTTAACCACACTCATATTAATGTATAGATTCCATGCCAGATATCTATTCTGATCAGTGTGTTTACTTTAAACAGCTATTATTAATTCATTGTGCCTCTGCACCTGTTAATAAACAGCTGGCAGTGTTTGCTGAGTGAGTTCAGAAATAGCTTTCCCATGAGTTTAGGGTTTAAATAAAGGCTCGAGCAGAAACGCCCGGCTGCCGGAACGACCTAGTCATGGGAACATTTTCAAACTGTCTGTATGAATTTAATAGCGTGAAGAAAAAAATATCAAGAACGTGTAAATATCTATTTCGATCCGTTTGTATAAGCAGAACTGCCCTACTGGGATTTGATGCTATATATATGCATCAGAACGGCAAGGTCACGGACTCCAAAGGTTAGACCTCAAACGTCAAAACATGATCAACGTGGAAAGTTTATATGTCCGTCGGAGAATTATAAGACAAAAACAGTGACATACAGGGAAATCATGAACCAAACGACTGACCAAACCTATATCCATTCAGATAAGAAACCGATAAACACACCAGAATCATGCACAGCATACGAAAACATTCAAATAAGCAAACGTGGCATCTGTGGTGTTTCAGAGACGTCATTCAGTGATACCAAATGAGATGTAACAATTGGCCATGTTTGTCCTTTTCCAGCATCATCTTTCTCCTCGTAATGGCTCAGTTACTCATTGTTGTGCTTGTGTATTAGTGGAGTGAATGGTTCGGACAACTGCTGTAAGAATAAGTTTCCATGCTTCCCTAGAAAGTGAGTGTATTTACTCTGAGCTGACGGAGATATGCTGGTGAGATGAGTGTTGCGAGGTGCCTTGGGTGAGAAGGTCTGCCCAGATACAGGAGAGTGCAGATAACACATGGAAATTGACAGATTTGATGCCAGATCTTCCTTTTAATGGGCGAGCGAGCTTTTAAAGCGTGCCATGACGAGTCGCTTATTTATGCTTTTATGGAAGATCAGAATAAAAAATGGTTGTGCATAACCACAAAAGATATGATAAAACAAATACACTAACAATGCTGTGGCCGGAGTCTGAAAATAAACCCTGAACGACTGCGTTCAGAGAGGTCCTATAGACACATCTGGATGAACTTTGAAAAATAATTACATGTCTAGCTAACCATAAACAAAGCTTATTGCTGAGAATGCCTGAAGATTAGTTATCCTCTCATCATATTCTTTTCTGGCAACCTAAGATGTAATACTTTAATAATTTTTTATTTGATGTGGTGGATGATAAGAGTATAGGCCTAATCAGAGCATCTTAATTAAATGCATAGTAATGTTTGCTGAGTCCCCAAGCAAAGATAATTCAAAGCAATTTTACTATAGTGGTAAACAAGTAAAACTTTGAATAGTAATGAATAAAAATTGTTATATTAACAGAAAGTATTAAATACATTTTTTTTAATTACATTAGAATAAAGTAAAAAATATCAAATTAGTAAAATAAGTTAAATTGTACAAAATTATAAACAATAAGTACAAATGAAATAATTAAAATATAAAATATATTAATATAACTCAAATAAAACTGAAACATAACTAAAAAAAGACTATAAAATAAATAAACTATATTAAAAAGATTTCCATGACTCAAAATACTACATTAAATACTATAATTAAAATAAAATTAATACATTTCAGTTTTATTATTTTTTTTAGATACAACTTCTAAGCTTTAAATGCTACTAGACTGTAAATTACACTGTGCTGAGAAATGTAATACTACACACACGCACACACACACACATACACACATACTGTATGTATGGCAGAATTACTTACTAACAAAACGAAATAAGTATAAATATAATATTAAATAATATATAATATAAAATAAAAAATACACTAAAAATGACTAATAAAACTAAATAAACTATAAAAAAATAGAAAAAAAAAAATGATAATAGAGAAAATAATGATAAAATAAAAAAGTAAAATGATAATACAAATTAATAGGCAAAAAAATATAAATGAAAAATGATAATCTATAATAAACATGTCTGGTGTTTTCCAGCAGACAGAAATCCGGAGTCTCAGAGATCGTGTAGAAGACAGCTGAGCTTGAGATTATGGAAAAGTGTCTGTCATGTCCATGTGTGAAGTACATCATGTGTCTGTCTAACAGTATTCTACTAGTGCACACCGACCATCCCACGACACATTTACAGGTACAGTTTCTTCTAGCTGATTTCATCTCTATTTCTCATCTACTGCAGGAGTAATGTATGTCTGGTGGTGTGGATTAATGCGTGTTTTCAGCTGCTTTCTCAAGGATCTCAGACCCGGCTGTGGTGTTTGTATCCACCTGAACAGCATTACTCTCCTCAAGCCCTTTCTCATCAACATCTGCAGCTCGTTTATGTTGCCGCTCCACGACAGCGTCTGTCAAAGCGAGCAGCTCTGTTTCATACGTGACATGTTGCAGTGGATCTTTTTCCCTGACATTTCATCACACAGCTAGGATTCTCCATCACTGTTGAACATCTATGAATCTTCAAGCAAACACTCCATCTGCATCCAGAAGCCTCTGGAGCACAAATCATCTCTGGCTGAATCTCGTCTACCTGACGAACACTCTGCGTCTCCAGATCAACGCGCTGGAATGTTCCACCTGTTTATCCTGTGTTCTCTTACTATAAACCACTCCCGACGAATGGTTTTCTTCTCTGGACAACAAAGCTAAATATTGTACACTGTGTATATGTGTTTAGATGACTGTCAAGCTCTTTATGATCAGTGGAAACAGGCAGCTTTTTATAAGCAAAACTTCTTTCACCTCGTGCTCCTACATTTTATTTGTGACATACACAGATGTCCTATAGAAATACACAACCTGAGTCTCATGGAAAAGGCTGCACCTTATGTTTGCTTCACTTAGTGCTGAAGCCACGTGTTGTGTATTTTTTATGGTGGTTGGTGAGGGGGGTTTTTTAATTCTTGGGGCTGCTGAGAGGAGGATATGCTGGGTTTTTATCCAGTCTCATGTCAACAATTAAGAAAGAGAGGAATGTGAGATATGCAAACAAAAACAGAGATGGAGAAAGCAGAAGATTTCTAACTGGTGTTGGGTCATTGCTATGAGCCTCCTGACGCCAAAGAGCTAAAAACAAAACCACTCTTTCAGCTCAGAGGCTGCAAGACCTGCTGATGGAAACCACACAATACAAAAATAAAATAAAATCACCAATGGATGCTCTGCAGTGAATGGGTGCCGCCAGAATGAGAGTCCAAAAAAGCTGAAAAAAAACAAATCACAATAATCCACACCACTCCAGTCCATCCGTTAACGTCTTGTGAAGCCAAAAACTGCATGTTTGTAATTAAAAAAAATCCATCATTAAGATGTTTTTAACTAAAAATATGAGTCCATAATCCATAATAATGCTTTCCTCTGGTGAAAACGTTTATCTCCTGTTGTTTCTCACATTTAAATCCACCCACACATTTGTTTAGAGCTGTTTTGACTTGTAAACGGTGCTTACATATTTCTCTCCTGATTCAGACCAGACCGCTTTTTTACTGGAAGATGCATGGGTTATGGATTCGTATTTTGGCTAAAATTGTCTTAATGATGGATTTGTTTCTTACAAACACACAAGACATTAACTGATGGACTGGAGTGGTGTGGATTATTGTGATGTTTTTATCAGCTGTTTGGACTCTCATTCTGACGGCACCCATTCACTGCAGAGCATCTATTGGTGAGCAAGTGATGCAATGCTACATTTATCCAAATTTGGTGAAGAAACAAACTCATCTACATCTTGGACGGCCTGAGGGTGAGCATATTTTCAGCAGATTTTCATTTCTGGGTGAACTGTTTCTTTAAAATTAAGTAAGGTATTAAGTAAGGTTGATGTGATGCTATTACCATTAATCAGTTCTCGTTCTAGCCATAGGCATGTAAACAACACAATTTTGTAGCCAAGTAGCCTAATTGCTGCTGTGATTGCTCTAATATTTACGATAAGCGTGACGATAAGAGCGTTCACATGATTTCTGTCATCAGGTTCACATCAGTGCTGTCAGTACAGACACATGCCAACAGCAACTGCAGCTCGAGGAGGAGCGGCCCGTTCACAGAGACTCCATAGGATTCACATGCTAGGCTTCATTATGCACGACTGCTTGTTTTGATTTAGAAAATGAGACTCTGAATAACCGGTAGGAAATGAAGCGGGGCTCAGCCAGCGCTCAGGCCATCATTGTCTGAGATGATCAGCGTAATCAGAATTCAACACGATTAGCTTTCATGTTTATGTACTCAGCGCTCGGCCTGTCCGATCGATTCCACAAGTGTTTTATTGCATTAAATGTCAAAGATAACAAGCTGTCATCATAGATTTTGTTTTATCAAGCTCTGGCTTAATAGCTTTATGAAAGAGAGTCAGATTTGAGCTGTAATATAGTGATATTTTGAAAGTCTGTGGAAGGCATCCCAAAAATGCAGTGACTTTAAGACCTATTGACGTTTGAGATCGTTTGGAAAGTTTGCTGTGATATCATCAGATAAGTGCTGGTTCCCATGTGATAAGAGCTACCAAAGCGTTTAGTGGGAAATGACCACAGAGTGCTGTACTGAATTATTTTCTTCTCCAAAGACAGCAGCCGTTTTCCAGGATCAGCCAGGAAACACAATGAAATCGATCGACTTGCACAAAATGCCTATTTTAAGTGATGTGATTGCTCATTTTGATTCATTTTTCCCCATTTGGCTGCAGGTTTATCATGTTTACTTTCTTTAAAGTCTACAATGAGATTAAACTCCGAATGATGTTCATAAAATCTTTATTAAAACAGTCTCGGTACTACTAGACTGAAAACCGAAACATGTCTGTCATGCACTGGAAAAAAATCTTACCTGGGTTTAACCCATAATAATGAGTTTTGCTGGTATAAATCAATGTATATAGGTTAGTTCAGTGATGTTAAATAATATTTTATTGACTTCAACAGTTCATTTTAGGTTATTTTTTTTTTATTATTTTTTCAGTGTGTGAAGGAGATCTGCTTAAAAGGGTGCACCGAAACAAATTTTTTACCAAAATCAAAATGAAAGTTCTCATTAAGCCAAAAAATATAACTGAGAATAAAGCTACAAGTAAATGTGACGTTACATGACATTATTGATCTTAAGCTGTTTTATTGACATCTTTCTGATTGATTGATTACATGATTCATGATTCATTTCAGTCAGTTGTTCTGTTTCCTCTGATGTTCATTCATGTTTATTTGCTGCTGTAACCAGTAGTAATAGTAATAGTAAAGTAGAAGAGATGATAGCTTCACTACACCCATATATATATATATATATATATATATATATATATATATATATATACACATACATGCGTCATAACTGCATCAACTGAAAACAGGACTAAAAGATCAACATTAAGAAGTACTTCATGAAAGTGAGGATTGACTAAAAATTAAATAAATCAATCAATCAATCAATGTTATCGACCCAGTTTAGATGTTCACCTGTTGTAATGTATCTATGTTGTGTGCATGATTTAGACACAAAAATTTGCACTGGAGAAACATTTAAACATCAGTTCCTTTCAGTTAATGATTTCTGTACTCCAAAACCATTCATTATGACATTTTAATATTTGCATTACCTAAAAATGACCATTGTGTCATCATGTACTGACGCTAATGCTGTTCCAAACCTGTGTGACTTCTGTATCCTGCGGAACATCAGTGAAGACATTTCAATGTTTTTTCTTCAATTAAGTCCTGGGATGTTTTGGACCCCACTGACTTTCATTGTTTGATCTAAAACAGCTTAACATTCGCAAAGAGCTACAGCAAATGATCCATAAAATATAAAAACTGAATCTCTAATGTTTGTGTCCTTGATGATCAGCTGGAGGTGTTCTCTCTGAAGCGGATCTGACGTCTGACATACTCAGAAAGCGCTGTAACAGAACGGTTGTTCCATTATCTGCCGTGTCGCTGGTAAAGCGCTCAGCCACGACTGTGGCACAAAGGAACAGCAGGAAATCTCATCTGAGCCGCTCAAGCATGAGCCGTCACATGTTGCCACAACAGATATTAATCCAGCGGTGGACAGAATCTCACTGCAATTAAACGAGCCTTCAAACTATTTAAGTCCTCTCGACTACATCTGACCTTAGAAATATCAGATCTTACATCCAGCTCTTCAAATGTAAAACGATTGTTCTCACACGCAGATCACACTGATACACACAAACAGACAAATATGGGCACAGTTCTGCAGGAGATCTCCATATAAAGGTCTGACATTATGTGATGTATTTAGTAGATCTATGAGAAAACCATCTGATCTAAAATATCTGAGCACATGTTAAGAATTTGCTGCTGTTGGTTTCTTCTGAAGATTTCTTCATTCTTCAAAGCCTATCATAGCTCATTCAGTGTTTCAGTTTTTTATTTTATATATATAAAATAGACAGCTGTACGTTACATTATTATTGAAATTAAATGAATGTGAACATTTAAATTAAATTATAGTAATAATAATATATAAAATGATTAATTAATAAAAATTAAAATTTCAGTATAAATGATAATTAAATGATATTAGTAAATATTAATGTGTGTTATTTAAACATGTTAAATATTTAAGTTGAATAATATTAATAATAACAAAATAACTCATAGATATTATTAATAGATTTTTAATCAATAATGACATTAAATTAAATAATTTAATTAGTAATTTATTAAAGTTTGTCGTTATTGCAAAGCAAATTTATTAAAATTATTTTTTTAAAGTAGGAATAAATTACAAATATTTAAAAGAATAAATTAATAATTAAAACTATTTAAAGCAAATAATATTATTAAAATAACTAAAATAGACAAGTCAAAATGATGTTTATTAAATAATGTATTAGTAACTATGATTTAATGTGTGTAATTTATTTGTACATTATAATATTTTGCTATATGCTGATTATTAAGCCATTCATGGGTTCATTTCCTGGAAATGTGTAAACAGACTATATCAGACATTGCTCTGTTTGTTTGAACATCATGAACACAGCATCACTGGCCCAAACAATGAAGTGGACTATTCATTTGACTGACCAATGACAGACGGCGAAAGCCATGGCAATGATTCAGTATTTTGTTTTGCAAAACTTAGCCATTTTTTATAAATCACAGTACAGATTAACACCAAATGCTGTCCTACGGTTATTATCATACACAGAAAGTCCGGTCAAATAATTATTTTATTATAGTAAAGATGCCACAAAACGTAATCCACGAAGAAAGACATTCAAACAATCACATCAACCAGTAAGGCATTTTCCCAATAATTCCCCGTATTAGATTTCAGCCGAATCGACTGCACATGTTGACACTTCATGAGCACTGAACACAAACTATGAAGGCCACTCATGGAAATATGCATGATAAACAGAAAAACATGACTTGTTTATGCAGATGCAATTAAAACTAAACTAATGCGGTAAAGTGAAGCGATTGAGAACATCTGCAGCTTTCTGAGCTTGAAGGGATCAAAGCAGATGACGGATACAGCTCAGATACAGACGGGCTATCCCATCATCCTCTGAACACACCGAAAAACACAGAATCACCGTCATATTACCATATCAGAAGATTAAATTAAAGTGAATTTTATTTATCTGTGTGTGGGTAGATGTGTTTTTTCTTGGATGGTCTATATCGTTCTTTATTTTTAGTTATGTCGGCTATCATATGCAAACAGACTGATGTTGTTTATAGTGCATTCTCTTATCAAAATATTTACAGCGTGTTTGAGGGCAGCATTTGACTGTAAGCAGATGTTTCATCCACTCACCGCTCACCTAAGCAAACGACTTCAACGCACAGATCCTGTAACATCAGCAAACCATGCGCTTTCCACACAAACACACGCTCAGCTAATGCTCTTCATTTGAATTTGCATCTCATTTTATAAGAGAGTTACTGGCAATACTTTAAAGAAGGCGAGGTACGGAAATCTGGACAGAGGGAAGAGAATAAACCAATTTGTACTATGCAAATCTTTCCACAATATATATATAAAAAAGAAATGTTTCTTGTTCACAGTATGTGCCAGGTGCCCTGCTTGGTGTCGGCCAGGCTGATCACTAATTTGATTCCTTAAAATGAAAATGATTTCTTCATGTTTTAACTCATCCTTACCTCAGTTAGTATTTTGAGGAATCATGAATATACAAATTAGGCCCAGTCTCCATCCAATCAGAGCAGCCTCGGACCTGCTTCACTTTCACTCGGTTGACAAAAGTAGTAAACAACAGGAACAAATCTGCCAATAGGGTCAGAAAAAGAATCTTGTTTTCCCCTTGAATTAAGATTACTTTTATGACCCCATTGTTGTTTTAAGCAAAAACTAAGAAAAGTTGATACATTTTTTAGAATGTAAAAAATATCTTAATATCTTAAGCCATTTTGCTTCTCAAGTGAAAGCATCTTGATTTAAGAATGTTTAGAAAACAAGACCAAAATAGCAATTAAGAAAATATATATATATATATATTTATATATATTTTTTTTTTTTTTTTTGCTGTGCCTTTGACTCATTCATCAGACGTGTGATGAAGAGCGTGTAGATGAAATGAGACATGCTTTACTCGCTGAATTGTTAAATACTCTCAGGTATTTTTCTTCAAGGTGAAATGATTTTAGATGAGCACAATCCTTCTTAATCCCTAGCATAAACCGGCTCTGAACCAGACCTTTGGGTCAGATATACTAAAACTACAACATTACGTGCAGTAGCAGAATAAACATGACTCATGTCATGCACACGTTCCCTTTGACACCTGATTATTCACAAAATACTTCAACCTTACAGTGCTTTTTAATTATTGAAAAGATACTCTACCGATCAAAAGTTTAGAATAGTTATGATTTTTTATGTTTTCTCTTCTGCTCACCAAGGCTACATTTACTTGATAAAAAATACTGTAAAAATAACGAAATATTATTACAATTTAACATAGCATTTTCCATCTGAATATATAGTAGTTTATTCCTGTGATCAAAGCTGAATTCTTCAGTGTCACATGATCCCTCAGAAATCATTCATGCTGATTTAGAACTCAAGAAACTTTTCTGACCATTATCAATGTTGAAAACAGTTGTGCTGCTGAATATTTCAGTGGAAATTCAAAATTAATAAGCATTACAAAAGTATATATATAAAAAAAGAAATTAACACATTTATTAATCAAGGATACCTCAAAAGTGACAGTAAAGACAAAAGATTTCTATTTCAAATAAATGTTTTTTTTTTATCTTTCTGTTAATCAAAGAATCCTGAAACATAAAATGTGAACAATTTTAACTGTTTTCAACATAAATAATAACTGATATAAATAATAAATTTATTAATAATAAATTGAGCACCAATAATATAATGAGCACTAAATCAGCATATTAGAATTCTTTAAAAAGCATTACATAAAATCTTAATCATTCCAAACTTTTGACCGGCAGTGTACATGATATTGATTTATAATCAAGATTACAGCATAGTCGTGCTATGTAATGTACTGTGATAAAGTCATACCTGAGAAAATAATGATCAACAGCAGCGTTTGTGATCATCAGGGTCCAGATCTCAGATCAGTCTCAGAAGTAGATGATGATCAGATCATCATGTTGTCAATGTAGTGCTCTTAAATGGTGCTCAAAACATGTCCTGGAGGAGCTGCGGTCGAATCACCTGAGCTTCCTCCTCCTCCTCATCCTCTGAGAGCTTCAGATGTGTGCATCTGTGGAGAAACCAACATATACATGAAAGATCTCATTATGCACAAACCCGTATGAGCAAACGAGGCAAATGAGGGCTTTACAAACACAACAGAAACTGGTGTTTGATTTGCACAGCAGAGGAATGTGCTGTACATAATGAGTTTTGATACAGAGCGTATGACTGTAAAACATAGTGACAGAACCTCACACGACACCGATTCATGTTGATACACTGCCGTTTGAGGAACCAGATGTTTTCCTGTAGTGGATGTTGATCATGGTTTGCTAGTGTGGTTGGAAACAGAACAACATCTCCAGCCCAAAGCCCACAGGCAAACAGGACCATTCAAAATGAGATTTCAGAAATATGCAGGCTTGATTTACCAATGATAATAGAAAGGCTCTACATGAATAAACCGTAGCATGAAACTCACGGTTTGGATCCTGCTGACGACAAACTCCCATCATGCTGTGTACAGTATCTGCTGCTGCCTGATTCTCTGAGCGTCTGCATTCACACTCAGATAAAGCCGAATGTCAGAGCAGCAGACGGAAGCACTCAAGTCACATCTCCAGAAAAATGACTTGCACACTTCAGGCCTATTTGATATGTTGGTGCATCTAGAAAAGTTGAAGTACAAAAGGTTTCATGAACCCCCATATTTACATAGATGCATATAAAAATATACACAGCAATAATATTAGTGTCAGTCAAAAACTGATCCATCAAGTACCACTAAAATTTAGCTAATATTTTCACTAATTTAACATATCAAAAACTACCCTTTTATCAGAAAAAGCGCCTCAAGATTACATAAGAGGTGCTTTCCCGAAGGAACAAGGGTTACCATGTGACCATGCTCTAAATCACATGTGTAATCAGTCGAATGGATGGGTGACGTCACGGACAGGGTGACGTAGTGACCAGGAAGCTATAAATGCACGTGTGGTGGAAACAGCGCTCGCAGGGATGCCAGAAGTATGGCAGGAGATACAGCATCTCGTTCCTTTGGGGAACTAGGGTTACATATGTAACCTTGAGGTGTTCGCCTTCAGGAACTCAAGCTGTGTCGAGATGCTTTGGGAATGAGAATGCCGACACCGCCAGACATTCGAGTACCTGCATAGTGTGTATGTACTCAGCACAACTATGGCAAAAGGATGGAGGAACCAGGTCCTAGAATGTCAAGGTCGTAGAACCTGACAAAGATGAATGGCGTAGACCAACCCACAGCATTACAATATTCTGCGTAGCCCATCCCGACAGGAAGGCCTTGGAGGCCGCCACACTTCTGGTGGATTGAACTTTGACCCCCAAGGGTGAGGGGAGACCAGAGGACTCATATGACAAAGAAATGGCATCAACGATCCACTGACAAGGGTCTGCTTAGTAGCAGGCAGATCCCTCTTGGAAGGACCATAACAGATAAATAATTGGTCAGACTTCCTCCACATGGCAGCTCTGTGGATGCATGCATCCAGTGTTCGCACTGGGCACATACAGTTAAGCTTCTGCTGGTCAGGCTCCTGAAAAGGAGGAGGACAGAAAGCCTGTAGTCCGACAGGCCTTGATACTGAGAAGGGCACTTTAGTGACGTACCCCTGCCTAGGGTACAGAAAGCTTTGGCCAAGCCAGGCGCAAAGTCTAGGAAAGAGGGAGCCACTGACAGGGCCTGCAAATCTCAGACTCTCTTCAGTGATGGTATGGCTAACAGAAAGACATGTGACTGCACCCCAACCGGTGAGAGACACATCCGTCATTAACGTTATGCGACGACAAGGAGCCCCTAGCACCAGGCCCTGTGACAAGAACCAAGGCTTCCTCCACATGTCTTAGGCACGAAAGCATGATCATACGAAGCGGAGTCCCCCTCAGGGAAAACCCCTTGGTCTTGAGCCACCACTGTAGGAGTCTCATGTACAGCAAACCAAAAGGTATCACATTGGACGCATTCTGCCATCAGACTCAACAGTTTTTGAAACTGCTTTACAGTGAGTAACTGGCCTTCTCTGACTCTCGCGACTGCAGTGAGGATCGATTCAGTCCGAGCAGGAGACAGTTATGCCTGCATCGTGGTTGAATTCCACACCACGCTCAGATAGGTGGTCCTCTGTGATGGAGGAAGCACCCTTTTCTTGCCGTTAGGTCTTAACCACAACTCTTTCATATGGGTAAGATCGACATCTCGATGCCGAACCACCATCTGCTCCGACTGAGCTAGAATCAACCAATCGTCGATATAGCTGGGTATGCAGATGCCCTGGAGCCATATTGGAGCCAGAGCATCATCCACACACTTCGTGAAAGTTCAGGGGGAGAGTGCAAGGCCAAACGGAAGAACCCGATATTGGCCCCAAAAGCAAACCTCAGGAACTTCCTGTGTTGAGGAAGGATGGAGACATAGAATTATGCATCTTGTAGATCGATAGTGACTAATCAGTCCTCGGACCTGTTCTGAGACACCACTTGCTTGAGTGTGAGCATCCTGAACTTCAGCCGCATGACTGAGCGGTTCAACTGATGCAGATCTAAAATTGGACGCAACCCCCATCCTTATTCTGAATAATGAAGTACTGGCTGTAGAACCCGGACTCTCCTCCTTACTCAAGAAAGTGTTAACTTCTTGTTCTAACACCAGAGCCTGCTTTGGACCCACCACAGTGGACACAGTCCCGTTGAAATGAAGCGGCAGAGGATCAAACTGAATTCTGTAACCCCTTTCTACAATCTGCAGAACCCATCGTGAGATATTTGGCAGAAGCTTCCACAATGCCAGAAAATCTACTAAGGGAATCAGTCTCTCAAGACTGAACTCCGGTGTAATAGAAGATGTCCCTAGAAGTAGCAGGCCTCCCTGAGCCACTTTATTTCCGGGCAGACACTGGGTTGTGTGCTCACTGGAGACCGCTGTGCCCTGAAGCAGTGGCAGGGTTAACACGTTAACAGCCTGACCCACCGCTGTGTACCCCTTAGACCATAAAAAGTGCTCATCAAGCTCGCTCTTAGTCGGTTCTGTCTGCTTCTCGGCAGTCCACTCGAGAGTTAATTTGGCCACAGCGCGAGTTATCACCTTCACAAGCTCCTCATACTGGGCGAACTGATGGGGTTCATTCACACTCTCGCCAACACCCTCCTCAGAGAAAGACATTCTGAGTGTCGAGCCCTCTCCCCAGGGGGGAAGAAACCACTCCCTCGGAGCATGTTTCCGAATCCTGGGAGGCGGTTGTGGATCTGTTGGTCGAGGAAGAAGAAAAGGAATCGCCTGTCTCCATTCCCTCCACCAGATCCATCTGCGATCCCCACAACCGCAACTGCCACTCTGCCTCGGCAGCAGTGGGGCCTGAGCCACGAGGAACGCTGGCGAGGGTTCCTTCCTCAAAGAAGTGTCTGCAGCGAGAGGTGCTCGAAATGCGGACAGCCAGTTCTCTCTGACTGCTTCGCCCCCAAGCAAACAATGCAAAGGCTGTGGTTGCTCCCATGCATACTTTTCTGAGGCTGTTTGTATAAATGAATATGTTTTAGTGATGGAATGGATAATAATACAAAACCTAAAAAAATAATTTGGCTAAAATTAATAATTATTTTCCCACATTTTTTTTTTCATGAACTAGGAATACTACAAAATCTTTAAAAAAGGCTATAATATGTAATTGTTATTTCAATTCTTGTTCTTGTTATTTGTTTATTTGAATGCTATTTTATTTAAATGCAAATATTTTAACAGTAAATTAATGCTTTTTTGAATGACAATAAAAACATGCAGTATATTGGTATAGCTCACACTCAAAAAATAGGATCAATCTAATCTTTTTTAAATGTCAACTACACCAATATAATGTCTAATGCATATAATAAATATATAATGCAGTTTTTTCTCATTAAAAATTATTTGAAAATGAAAATCATTTACCGTAACAATAGCTAGCCTACTTTAAAATAAACTATTTTTTAAAGAACTGAAAAAAAGAAAAAAAATACAACCACATATTATAGCCTTTTTTAAGATTTTGTAGTATTTCTAGTTCATGAAATTGTTCATGATGATTTATCTACTTAATTTAACCAAAGATTTGTTTTGTTCTGTCAATTAAGTCTTATATCAGGTTTGCTCAGAAATATGAGTTCATTCCTGGTTCCTTTCCTAATAAACATTTTTGCCCTTCACTTTTCAATTCAAATTCGTTTCATCAAAGAAACCCATTAGAGCATGTGAGATACACAAAGCGAAATCCATGTCCTGAAATAACTCCAGCATAGAATTTCCTCTTCACTCTACCGGTTTTACTTTTCATCAATATTCATCTACTCCAGTCCTCGCTCACAGAATCAAGGGAACTGGAGACAAAACAACATTGTTGCTTCAACTCGCAGGAATTTTTGGGCATAAACTCAAAAAGACGAACCCCAGAGGATCTGAAGGCCATTGGAGACTCACACAACACACAAACAAACACACAAACGCTCTGGACCGTCACACGCCACGACCCAGCGCTCACCAATTCTGAGAAAAACACGTCCCATGGGCCGCTGGGTCACAGGCTCCACACTCAGTTTGAACGACCTCGTTGTGTTGGCAGAGCTCTAGATTTCTGCGATGGCGAAAACACAGACAGAATCATGGAATCCAGTCATAAAATGTTTTATTTACTGTATAATGTGGAATGTCACAGAATTTGCTGGAAAAATAATATTTAAATATGAATCCTGCATGTTCTGTGTGTTTCTGACTGAATGAATGGCGCAGAAGTGCCGTCATGATGCTTGCAGTGTTTTTAGCCTCTGCCTCCTCGAAATATGAGTAGATAAACATATAAACATAATCTCTAGAACTGCTCTGAAAGTCATTTTAGGAGCATTTTACCATTTATTTTCAGGAAAACTACCGTGATATCATATACGAACAGAAACATAAAGGTCTTCACAACACAACAAAGTTTAGTTTAACTCGAAGAAACTGTGAAAGAAAAATCTTATTTAATGTAATGTACTACCAATAACAAAATTATTATTAAAACATTATTTTAAAGGAATATTTACCAGAATAAAATGATTTACCAGAATTTATTAACCAGAAAAATGTAAATGCACAACACAGTATTTCTGAAAAAGGAGAACTAAATAAAACAATTTTTTTTTATCAAATAAATTAATTAGATATGTTTTTGATTAATAAAATTCAATGAAACCATTAAAATTGAATCCAGAAAATGAATGGAAAACACATAATTTGGTAAAATAAATAAATACATTTGAGAAAAAATAAAACATATTTCATAGGACCTTAAAAGTGTAATTTTTGTTAAACTTTTAAAAAATTGCTGATAAATTGTGTTTCACTATTTCAATTAATAAGACATGCTTTTGATTCCCCCCAACCCCCTCCCCTCACCCCCTTTTTTAGATTTAACCATTAAAACAGAGTCTACAAAAATTTAAATGAGAAAAAAAAAACAGAATTTGGAGAAAAAATAGAAAGGAATTCAACTTTTCTGAGCCTCCATCTTCAGCCACACACAATGGCCAGCAACATGATTACATCACACAGCACATTACATCACAAAACAACATACGCTTCGTCTCAGAGTTGGCGTTGACCATAACGGCTGCAAATGATCAACAGTTAATGCATTATGAGCAAGCATACATGTATTAATAAAAAAAAAATGTTTTTGATTAGCAAATAGTTCAATACCTGCTGAAGATCGGTTTGATAAGTAGCATACCATGATCAAACTGAAATGATCAGAATCTATCTTAACCCTCATTGCCAGAAATATTATGAAACTTTGCTTATAAATGGAAGTCATACACTTGTGATCTTCCATCTCTTGATGACTGCAGCCAAAAGTTTTTAAATGGTACATTGATCAAAAAAAGGTACGTTTTTGGAGAAATTATGTTGAAATGAAACTGACATCATTGTGCATTTATGGACCATGAATCAACTTAAAAACAGCAGACTGCAATGAATCACATTTGTCTCATTCATAATAAACCCAGTGTGTGCATTAGAAAGATCATGGTGAAGAACTGAATGAAGTGTTTCTTTAGCTAGTTCTTCAATCTGAACTTCCACATGTATCTAATTCACATCAAGTATCTTTATCTTTATGTCATGAGCAATATGGAAAAAATTTATTTCTACTTCTCCATATGAATATTTTCCCCCATTCTCCACGTTGTGTAAATAAAACACTTACTTGCAGTTTGGTTCAGTAAAACACTTACTTGCAGTCTTGCCTCACTCTTTACCAAGCGTGTTTTACAAATGTGTGTTTCTCCCAAATGAATGTTACTCCCCTTTTCCCCTTGACTGACCACACTACGGTCGACAAAATATTGCAAAAAAAAAACAAACAAAACAAAAAAACACTTGCATACGTGTGTGTGATTGTGTGAAACAGGTTTAACAGCAAAGACCGATCATTTAGAGCCTTAGACATTTGTGTTTCAAATATGATGCAGTAGCTATACAGTATAAACAAACATGAATCCTGATAATCTCTCTAAATTTCTATAATCTGATAAGTATTCTTCAGTGTATTCTATTTTCCAGCAAACATTATGATCCAGTTCCTTGTGACTTCATGTGAATCATTCTGTGAAATGCCTCAAGCAGTATCTCATGGTTATGAAACAGTTCCTAAATATACATTTTTGATGCATTTTTAATTTTGGAAAAGGTTGGACAATACACAAGTTCTCCTGAAATCAAAAGCGAGGTTATAATGTAAGTAATCAATTATTTTGTAGGTTTATAGTTATTTTGTAGCAGAAGTTAAGATTTGAGTCTGTCTGCCATTGATTACAGCAATTCCCTAAAGATGTATAATGATGCATGCTTTGGGAAGCAATCAGACTCTAATTTGGACTAAAGTGGATGGATGTGTGGAGCATCATGTGGGAATTGCCAGAAACTGTACAAATAATGGGGCTTATGTCATCACATACTTCATAAGAATCACAGCTGCGGAGAAAAAATAAATCAAATCAAGCAAATGGATAAAGCTTATCATTTTAAAATGCAAGTTATTTTTAGAAAAAGTAACAAAGTGCTGGCGAGGGCCAGGAATAGAAGGGCTATTTCTGCCGTTTCTCTTGGATTGATGTCATGGACTCTGGTGCTGATGCTATGCATGCAGGAGAATGGATTTTGTTTTTCGTCCTCACTTTGGAGGGAATGCGCTAGGCGCTCATTCTACTCACATTGTTGTTTCGTGACTCATCAACTGTGTTTGGATCAGACAAATATTTAAACACTCCAGGCGGCTTCTTTAAGATGCTCAGCCTGTTACTATGAATGGTCAATGAGCTGATTGAACTGGATCTGATCAATACGCATTTCGGTGTCTGAAATACAGTAGGGTAACATTCTAACTGCAGTTTCTTTCTTCTTTTATCTTACATCAGAAAAGTGCATGAAGGTCATAAGAATGTATATCTGGCACATCGCCATGACACTTATGCTATTGTTGATCTATTCAAACAAACAGTAGGAAATGACTGATGACTTCTGTATATGGAATCATCCTTCATGTTTCCATCCTCCAGCTTAGGACTGATGATTTATGATAAAGTTTTATTTGTTCTGCGTTTCTCGTTGGCTTCACTCACATAACCTGGCAATTATTGAGATTGACAGGTTATCCTGTTTCATCTGGTTCACCTTTGCAATAAAACTGTACAGTAATGAAATCCTCTTGATTATTTAGTCTAATACATATGAGAAATATTGACACCATATCTCATAATACCTCATAATACCAAAAAATTCACAAAAAGTAAAGCCAAAAAATGCAAACTAAATGAAAGTCTGAAAGACAAAGTCTGTCAATTAAATGAAAAGCATCTGTAATGACAGAACAGGACTTCAGATCATAAAATAAGTGTTTATAATAAGCATATACAATCACATGTAAATAATAGTGACCTTGATAAAATAACTAGGGAAAAACATATATTTATATGTAGTGACACTTCCATATGGTTAATATATATATATATATATATATATATATATATATATATATATATATATATATATATATATATATATATATATATATAAAAGAACAATGTAAGAAAAATGTAAATGTAATGAAATTCATGGTGATACCATCACATACGTGTATTTTCCAGAGTTAAAGAAAGCGTCCCAGGTTACGTACTCAACCTTGGTTCCCCGAAGGGAACGAGATGCTGTGTCCGAAAAGGCTATGGGAATGCCCTTCAGCATGACCGGCTCTGAATAACATATGTAATCAGTCCCATGAATGGGCTAGACATTATAGGCGGGTGACGTAGCGACCAGGAAGCTATAAAAGCACAAATGGTGGAACAAGTGACAGCTTCTAGGAATGAAGCAAGCTCTGGCAGGGATGCCGAAAGTATGGCCTTGAGACGCAGCATCTCGTTCCCTTCGGGGAACCATGGTTACATATGTAACCTGGGACATTCCCCTCAGGGAACTCGAGCTGCGTCCGAAAACGCTATGGCCCCTTCAGGAACTCGAGCTGCGTCCTTGCAAATCCCTGCCTAGTGTGTGCTAGGATGAGAGAACAGAAGACCCCAGAGTGGCTCAAAGATCTAGACCATAAAATCTGACAAACATGAGGGGCATGGACCATCCTGCTGCGTTGGAGATGTCCTGCATAGACACACCTGCCAAGAAGGCCTTGGAGGCCATACTTCGGGTAGAGTGAGCCTTGACCCCCAATGGTGAGGGGAGATCAATGGACTCATAAATAATAGTAATCGCATCCACTATCCACCGACTGAGGGTCTGTTTTGTGGCTGGAAGACCTCTCTTAGGGGGACCATAGCATACAAGCAGTTGGTCTGCCTTTCTCCACAGGGCAGCTCTGTGGACGTATGCGTCCAGTGCTCGCAAAGAGCTTCTAGAACCACATCCAGGTCCCACGTGGGGACACAAGATCGTACTGGGGGCCACAGCCTAAGCGCACCGTGGAGAAAACGTGAAACTAGGGGGTGTCTGCCCACTGACTGGTCACCGAGAGGGGCATGGTACACCGCAATGGCCACCACATAGACCTTCAGGGTGGAGTGGGTCAACCCTGTGGAGAAACGGGCCTGCAGGAATTCCAGCACTGTACCAACTGGGCAGTTAACTGGGTCGAGTTGGCGATCTCCGCACCAAGAAGTGAAAAGCTTCCACTTCAAGGCATACAGTTTCCTCGTTGACGGAGCTCTGGATTGGAGGATGGTCTCAACAACCTCGGTTGAGAGACCAGAAGCTACGAGATGCGCAGGGGGCCACACCCATAGCTTCCATAGCTCCGGGCGGGGGTGAAATATAGTGCCCTCCGCCTATGAGAGGAGATCCCCCCTGACGGGAATCTCCCATGGAGCGCCGTCGAGGAGAGACATAAGGTCCGAGAACCATACTCGGCCCGGCCAGCACAGGGCTACTAATAGAAGACGGACCCCGTCCTGGCGTACTCTCGCCAAAACTCCCGGGAGAAGAGCGATCTGGGGAAAAGCGTACAGACGAAGCCTCGGCCCCAGTGGAGCTGGATGAGTCAGAGAGAACCAAAGGGGACAGTGCGATGTCATCTGAGTCGCAAACAGATCCACCTGAGCCTGACCAAGAGCCTCAGCCCCTGCCTCGACAGGATGTCTGCTCCCATATTCACATGCCCAGGAATATGTACTGCTCTCAGCGAAAGGAGTTTGCCCTGGGACCACACAAGTATCTGATACACTAGTTTGTACAAACGGTGTGAGCACAGACCCCCTTGGTGGTTGATATTTAAGAGACCATCGCTGTGTTGTCGGTGCGCACCAACACATGGCGATCTCTTAGGTCTGTGAGAAAATGATTCAATGCTCGAAATATGACTAGCATCTCCAGGCAGTTGATGTGCCACATGAGATGGCGACCACTCCACAGACCACGGGCAGGGTGGCCACTCATGACCGCACCCCAACCTTTGAGGGACACATCCGTCACTAGCATTACACGACGACAAGGAGTTCCCAGTACCGGGCCCTGAGACAAGAACCAAATCTTCCTCCACATGTCCAAGGCACGTAAGCATCGCCGCGTGACCTTGATCATGCGAAGTGGGTTTCCCCTCGGGGAGAACCTCTTGATCTTGAGCCACCACTGTAGGGGTCTCATGTACAGCAGGCCAAGAGGTATCACATTGGCCGCAGCTGCCATTAACCCCAATAGTTTCTGAAACTGCTTGACAGTGAGTTACCGGCCTTCTTTGACTCTCGTGACAGCAGTGAGGATCGACTTCATCCGAACAGGGGACAATCCTGCCTGCATTGTGGTCGAATCCCACACTACGCCCAGTTAAGTGGTCCTCTGTAATGGAGAAAGTACACTTTTCTTGGCGTTTAATCTTAACCCCAACTTTCTCATATGAGTGAGAACGACATCTCAATGTCGAACCACCATCTGCTCTGATTGAGCTAAAATCAACCAATCGTCAATATAATTTAGTATGCGGATGCCCTGGAGTCATAGTGGAGCCAGAGCAGCATCCATACACTTCATGAAAGTTTGGGGTGAGAGTGCTAGGCCAAAAGGAAGAACTCGATACTGGTAAGCTTTGCCCCTGAAAGCAAACCTTAGGAACTTCCTGTGATTGGGAAGGATGGAGACATGAAAGTAAGCATCTTTTAGATCTATCTTGACAAACCAATCCTTGGACCTGATCTGAGACACAACCTGTATGATAGCATTTTGAACTTCAGTCGCATGACTGAGCGGTTTAACTGACGCAGATCTAAAATCGGACGCAACCCTCCATCCTTCTTCGGAACTATAAAGTTTTGGCTGTAGAACCCAGACTCTCTGTCATGAGGAGGGACCACCTCGATGGCCTCCTTCCTCAAGAGGGTGTTTACTTCTTGTTCCAATATCAGAGCCTGTTTGGGGCCCACCAGTTTGGTAAAGACCCCGTTGAAAGGCGGCGGCGGAGCGCCGAATTGAATGCGACTGAACTAACTGCCTCTGAGGGCTCTGAGGAGAGACAGACACCATGTAATGTGGTGCACCCCGCTCTTCCCCAGTAGGGCCCACCCTCAGCGGTCCTGGATGTTGATTGTCAGGACCGCTTTATCGAGGGCTTCCTAGACTGAAGCACGACCCTCAGAACGGGCCTCGCCTTGGAAGCCTCCGGCTTAGAACGCCGCCAATCTTGGTCCCGTTGCAGGGGAGCACGAGAGGCAATGCTTAATATCTGCACCTCCCTGTATGAGGAGCTGGTACACGGCCAGGGCTGCTTCTGCCCAGCAGCCCCCAGAGCTAGAGAACGGTGAGGGAGAAACCGCTGGAACGCCGCTGCCTGTTTACGAGCCTCCTGGTATCTGTCGATGACGGAACTGACGGCGTCGCCGAACAGACCAGAAGGCGCAAGCGGGGCGCCAATGAGGAAGACCCTGTCTTTCTCTTTTAAATCTGACAGGGTCAACCATAAATGACTCTCCTAAGTCAGTGGTTCTCCTGAGTTCTGATACATTTTCCTCTTTAACTTCGTCGCCTTCATCTAGCTCTTAGAGCAAGTCAGCCTAGTATGCCTGCAACACAGCCATCGTATGCAGACACGCACCAGCCTGACCTGCTGCCCCGTACCCCTTGCCCACCAACGCTAAAGTGGTTCGCAGTGGCTTGGAGGGCAAGACCGGAGCCTTTAAAGATGATGCATCATCGGGAGACAGATAACTCACGAGCATCTGTTTTACCCGGGGCATCGATCTGTAACCACGTTCACCCAACCCCGCCACATTGGCGGAATAATCAGAGGCGGGGATGAATAAGCGGGCCGAGAATGGTTTCGCCCACGATCTCGACACCTTGGTTGGCTACCGCACGAGTTACCACCTCCAACAACTCCTTATACTGGGGTGACTGAGAGGGCGAATCATCAACGCTCTCCACATCCAGCTCCTCGGAGGCAGATAGGTGGAGCGTCGCGTCCGCTTCCCGGGGGGAAGTAGCGCCGGAGCACACTTCGACCCCAGAGAGCGGGTGCTGGATCTGGCAGGTGAGGAAGAAGATAGGGACTCGCCATCTCCATTCCCCACGAGTGCAGCTGCCGCTCTGCCTCAGCGGAAGCGGGGCCAGCAACGTGAGGAACGCTGACGAAGGCTCCCTCCTCAAAGAGAGCCCTCCGGGAGCGAAGTGTATGCAGGGGAAGCCGCTCGCAATGCGGGCAGACCACACACAGACTGTGTGTATCCCCGCTCATGATGTAGTGTGAGCAGGGAGGAACACACAATCTGAAACCTGATCTACTTTCACCTAAATGCTTTGTCTTAGTCTCAGCTTTCTTTGCCATGTTGTGATTGTGACAAACAACAGTAAATAAGACTCACAGACACGAATGGTATGACTGACACACACACAGAGCTTCGCTGAATGACAGAAAGCTGACGCTCGTTCCACCTCACGTGCTTTTATAGCTTCCTGGTCGCTACGTCACCCGCCTATGACGTCTCACCCATTCATGAGACTGATTACATATGTTATTCAGAGCCGGTCATGCTGAAGGACGTTCCCATAGCATTTTTGGACGCAGCTCGAGTTCCTGAAGGGGAACTTTGTATTGTTGCATCTGTCTGTAAGTCTACACTTAAGAATAAAACCTCTTTATTGCCATTGATGGTTCCATGAAGAACCTTTAACATCCACTACAGCTTCTTCATAAAAAAAGTTCCTCAGATTATTTAAATGTTCTTTATCTTTAGAAAAATGGTTCCTTTAAGAAGTGATCACTGAAAGGTTCTTTGGGGTAACACAAATGGTTTCTCTATGGCATCACTATGAAAATAAACTTTCTGAACTTTCATTTTTAAAGGAATAGTTCAGACAATAATGAAAATGTGCTGAAGGTTTACTCACTCTCAGGTCATCCAAGATGTAGATGAGTTTGTTTCTTCATCAGATTTGGAGAAATGTAGCATTCCGCCACTTGCTCACCAATGGATCCTCTGCAGTGAATGGGTGCCATCAGAATGAGAGTCCAAGCCAAAAGAAACTAAGCCATCATTAAGAAGTTAACTAAAATATGAGTCCATAATCCATAATAATGCTTTTCCGGTGAAAAAGTCGGAATCAGGAGAGAAATCTGCACAGATCAATCACTGTTTACAAGCTTAAAAGGTTATGAGCTGTTTTGTGGGTGGATTTTAATGTGAGAAACAACAGGAGATGGAACTCATATTTTAGTTAAAAACATCTTAATGATGGATTTGTTTCTTACAAACATGCAGATTATGGCTTCACAAGATGTTAACTGATGGACTAGAGTGGTGTGGAATATTGTGATGTTTTTATCAGCTGTTTAGACTCTCATTCTGACGGCACCCATTCACTGCAGAGCATCCATTAGTGAGCAAGTGATGCAATGCTACATTTCTCCAAATCTGATGAAGAAACCAACTCATCTACATCTTGGATGGCAAATGTTTATTTTTGAGTAAACTATTCTATCATAATTTCATGTAAATGGTTATCATATGTTCACAGCAATTAATAAACACATGAGCCAAAATAGAAATTCATGTACTACGTTTAATCTTCAGAACTGGAATGCTTCAGAACTATATTAGTAATCAAATTCCTATGATGAAGAACAATAGCATGAGAACAATTGAGAACAACTCTTTTGTTGGTACGCTGAAAAACGCCGCTCAATGATGTCATTTTTCTAGAAGGCAATTGGGGGCACATGAAAGCAATTTGATGATGATCAATTTTTTCATGTCTGTGGAGGGTATTTGGGGTGAGGAGCGAACGCGAGAGAGTGGGGAGGGACGAGACACGACTACAGCTGACAAAGGAGAGCGATTTGCCAAACTACATAAAAGAGAGATCCGCAGCCGCATTGAAGTCAACTTCCAGCATTTGGTTTTAATTACGCCTGGCTCCTGGGATCAGTCCTGAAGATTCACTCCTTCTGAACAGTTCAACTTCTTTAAACAACCAATCTTCTTCTTACTGAGCTGACGGCTTTAGGGCAACGGACAGGCCAAGACGTCCACACATTCCTCGAGTAATAAATCTCAGTTTTAATATATTCATTTACATCACACTGCAAAAATCCCCAAAGCCAGTCAGTGCCGAGCCAAGAGACATCTAAACACCATGCGTCACTGAATCTAAACGCTCAGATCAGTTCACCAGCACAGTGCATGAAACTGTAAGAACACAGCAGCACAGCTCCTCTGATAAAGCTCATGTATGTCAACCAACCGCATTTAAAGCACAAAAGCCTTTAAACAAGCTGGTTTTATAAGATTCGTCCATTAAAGTATTTACTGAAACACACATTAGAATATATGACTGAGCAAGCACCTCTGTGGAACCATGTCTATTAATCAAAGCACAGGCAGGCCTGATAGCGTAACACTAGATCTGAATGAGAAATGTGTGCAGGCCTGACCTGATCGGCGTGTCTTCACTGGAGGCTCAGTGTCACTGGCAGCAGCTCCTGCAGTTCTGCGGAGCGCAGACGCTTCTCTCCTCCCAGTTACTCCTTACTGCCATCAGGGAATCTGTGCAGGAGATTTTATCAGCATTCGCTCGCGTTTCGCTGCTGCCTTTAGTAGGAGCAAACAGTCATTTTGGAAATATTCCTGTTGATTTCTGATGACGGCGTTGGTGTGAGTCACTGGTTCAAAGCTTCCCATGTGAAATATTCAGTCAGGACTCCTATGGGAGATGTGTTTCAGGACAAATATTAGCTCTCACTCATCAGTCAGTTTGTGGTGTATAGCTGCTTTTCTGCTTGTTTACCTTTCTACACGATTACAGGATACATTTACTTCAAAATCCTTTGGCTTCTTTAACTGAAGGGCCGTTTCGTCCCTGTGGACTCTTGAAAATCATTTCTTTTTTCATACTGTCACTTTCGTTTATTTTGTCTGCTATGAATGTCCAACAGTGAACAAACTTGCATCACAGGAGAAATCTGGCATTGAAAACGAATATTTTTCACTACGGCGTCATTTCCACCAAATATCAAATGATGTACGGTGTGTAACAGCGTTCTGGGATGGAAATGATGGTGAAGGAAATTACATTTCGAACATTTTTGGAACAAAATGACCTACGACTTTGTCTCACTAAGGCTAATTTACATTTATGCATTAGCAGATGCTTTTAATCAAAGCGGCGTACAAAAGAGGAACAAAGCAATTAGTCAAAGAACCTACAGGGTTATTAGACAACTAGAAGCAAACTAGAAAAGAGGAGAAATGCAGAGAAGATTTTTTTAATTATTTCAAAGAAATAATTGTATGTATCAAAATACATAGAAAATATGAAATATTTTCATACTTGCACAGAATGATGACAGAACGATTTTCTCAATATTTTGATTTTTTTGCACCCTCAGATTGCAGATTTTCAAACAGTTGTATCTCGGCCAAATATTGTCCGATCCTAACAAACCATAGCTTGGAATTAAAATTGACCCTTATGACTGGTTATGTGGTCCAGGGTCATATATATAATATATCATATAAAATATATAAATTAAGTGAACACTTCATGTGAACTGGAAAAATGTATCAAAATAAAGTGAGTTTTTGCTTAAAACAAGAATAAATATCTACCAATGGGGTCAGAAAAATAATCTTGTTTTCTCTTTGAATCAAGTTTTTTTTCTCTCTCTCTCACCCCATTGACATATCAAGCACAAACCCACTTAGTTTTGATAAACTTTTCAAAAACCAAAACTTAATATAGCCGGTCATTTTGCTACTAAAGTAAATACATCCCGATTGAAGAATGTTTAGATATTTATACTGGAAAACCCTGGAATACAGAAGTGCACCAAGTTGGAAAAACTCGTGCAAATGTATGTATGTTATAGATAATAAAACAATCAAACCAAGTGGCATCTGCAAATAAATTTCTAGAGGTTTTCTCAGAAGCATTTTTGCAATGTCCAGATAGTTTTTGCCTTTATATTTTTGCAAGACTTTTTTTGGAGGAATGTGTTGTGTGCAGAAGAATGCGTTCACTGATGTAATGTGGGTATGGGTGTTTATCTCTGTGAAACTGAGAATATCTGACAGACTGTTTGGTTTTACAAGCTTTAGAAAAATCACCAGCCAGTGTTAATGATTTCAGCTCCGTCTGCCTGACAGGAAGCTGGGGTTGTGATCGCTTCAATCTTTGAATTTTCTGAATATGTTTAGTGAGTGATATATACACACAACCACAAAAAGCTCTTAGGACAGAAAAATGGCAAAAGAAAAGTCATTTGCCACCCATCACCTTTGACTTGTTTTGCTGCACATTCCCATGACATGAATCAGATTTATTCAGAAACCTCTGTACCGTTCCTTGAGTAAGACAGACTGCAGCCAGCTGTAAAACATGATGACAATGACATCACAGGTTAAATTTAGAGAGGATTTCAGTTCATGTGCTATATTTGGACTCCAAACCAGCCATGATGTCAGGTTTTTGCAGTTTTGACTGAACACTGAAAAGAGTAGTATGTCATCCAATACCCACAGAGCCTGCTGTGGAGTTTCACGCTCTCTACATGAAATGTAATGGCAAAAATAAGCTGGAATGTTTCATATTACGCTGCAACAAACCCAAAACACATTCCTGTGAATAGAGTTCCCTCAGAGATCTTCCGTCAGTCTGCTTCATCCTTCAAAGTGTGAATGACACAAATTACTTTTTTAGATTTATGCTAAGGTTTCATCAAATCATAATGCTTACTTCATCTTAATGCAGCATGTTTTTGCTGTAGTTCCCTTGCAGCTTGAACAGTTACATGATTGTTTGTGAGTGCTTGTTTAGTACCAAGTGAAATATATTGTTGTGTTTAGAGAAACATTTGAAATCCCTGCTGAAATGTATATATACTTGTATGTAAAATTAATATGTGGTTTTAAGACCTCAAACCATTGTTTAGACATGCTTTAGTGGGGTTCAGGCCTTAATTAGGGTGTTCTTGTTCGCACCCTGCTATCCTCTCACACACTCCATCAGTAAACAGCAATCACACTCATCAGTCAGTGCAAGGAGACAACAGCCCAAGTTCCTTACTAGCATGAGGTTCTTTCTGTTTAACAAGTAACCAGGTTTTGAACTTTGTCATTGACAAGTCTGTTGATATGTCTATAATATTTTGATTTATTCAGAAAGAATAAATAAAAACTCCAGATGGTAGGAAATAAAAAGTGTGAAGCATGGATAGGAACATTTCTGGCACATTTAATCCACCATGAATACGCTGACTGAATATCTGCTTTAATCGTGTAAATCTATCAGTCTGTGTGTGTCTGAACAGCATGTGGTAATAAAATGGGACTTTCTCAACTGACTGAAATGCAAGGTTGAATGCTAAATATAGCAAAACAGCATTACTGATTACACACATTGGTTTCATAAAAAGAAATACTATAAATGATTAAAGGAATAGTTTCCCCAAAAATGTTAATCTGCTGAAAATATGCTCACCCTCATATCATTTTAGATGTAGATGAGTTGGTTTCTTCATCATATTTGGAGAAATGTAGCATTACATCACTTGCTCACCAATGGATGCTCTGCAGTGAATGGGTGCCATCAGAATGAGAGTCCAGACAGCTGATAAAAACATCACAATAATCCACACCACTCCAGTCCATCAGTTAACGTCTTGTGAAGCCAAAAGCTGTGTGTTTGTAGGAAACAAATCTGCACAGATCAAGCACCATTTACATCCCAAAACAGCTAGATTAGAGGTAGATTTTGATGTGAGAGAAAACAGAGGAAGGACTTTTTCTCTGAATATAGACTTGTATTTGAGCTAGAAACAATGGTTTGAAGCTAAAAAATGTCTTGATGGTTTTGTTTCTCACAAACACACAGCTTTTGGATGTTAACTGATGGACTGGAGTGGTGTGGATTATTGTGATGTTTTTATCAGCTGTTTGGACTCTCATTCTGATGGCACCCATTCACTGCAGAGGATCCATTGTTGAGCAAGTGATGCAATGCTACATTTCTACAAATCTGATGAAGAAACAAATTCATCAGTATCTTGGATGGCCTGAGGGTGAGTAAACCTTTGATTTTTCAAATTAAATTTTCAGCTTTAAGTGCAAAATTGTTGCATTAATTAAAAATGTTGTCAGGCTTACTTGATAAGAAAAATACAAAAGGAAGAGAAATTGCCAGAAGAGCAAGTCACATAATTGACATTAATACAGCTATTACAGAGCCATAATGTCACTTTTTATCTGCCATAAAAATGAAGACAAGACTGCCTTTAATTTAAATGACACTAATGTAAACAATAAACAGATTTTAGTATCTCAGTGTGTGCAAGATGAAGAGCAGAATGCAGTGTGGGTTGAATTAAGTGTTCTAGCGTTCTCTGTATGTTTTGTGTGTTTTTTGTTAATGTTGCTTTAACTTTTTAAGTTCTCGAGGAGAGACTAATAAGATCCAAATGCTCAATGAACCGTGCTTCAAATAACATTAGAACTATATTAAATTTTCCTCCGTGAAGCACCTTGCCCAGTGAGAGTGTGCTGAAGAGGGAGCGATCACGCTAATGTGTTTAAGTTCATTATGACAGCAAATGGAGTTTGTGCAAAAACTGATTGGGCAAGGACTGAGGTTGTTGATTCAATAAATCACAGAATGTCCTGAGGTCTTGCATGGCTTAAGATATTAAATTATTAAATTTCTGATGAATGTCAGATGAATTTCTCAATACTCTGTTTGATATTCCAGTGATCTTGGTTATTCCTAGGGCTATAGCTTTTTTTAATTATTGGGTCCTGCAATGTTTCTCCACAACTGTGTGGACTTGGTCTAAAAACTTTGGCATTATCTTTCAATTGCAGATGACAGATCGTATTAAAACGAACACATAGTTGATGAATACAAACCATAAAGATCTGAAAGTAAATGATGTCTGTAAACATAACCAATTGGTTTATATATAGCTACCGACTGCAAGCCAGATGAAGATCTTCAACACAAAAGCATCGGTTCTACACAAAACCAGCCTGAAACCCAAGGTGTCTTCATGTTAAATACTCTCTAATCATTCCAAACGCTTGTAACAATAAGTGGTGAGCGAGCTGCTTAATTACATCTTAAACGCAAATCTACTTATAATAATATTCTTCAGTATATTTGTTCAATCACTGGCTAAACAAGCACCGTTTAATCAATGTAATAAATGAGGCTCGCTGCTAATTTTAAACACATGCAATGCAATCCGTTTCATTTGTCTGAAAATCATCTGCTGGAATATGAAACGTAAGAAATAGTTTTTCGAGCACGCCGTTTTTCATAGCATTGTGAGCGAGTGGCGTAATTGAACAAGGCTTGCGTGATTGACTTTACGGTCGAAGCTGTGCGCCGTGTGTTTATGAATCTACAGGCACATGACAAACAGAGTCTCGCAAAACAGACATTTTTCTTTCAGCTTTCTCTGGAGTGTCTAAACATCATGTAGCTGTGACTTTAACATGTCAACAGATTATGAAGCATATTCCCAGCATGCCAATATAAGCAAGCCGCTGTTGTTCTAATGCCGAAGGACGTCTTACAGAAAAACAGACGTGCGATACGTCCAGAGACATATCTGAGGCCTCAGCAATCCCATTTTTATAGTCGAAGCAGACAATACAAGAACAATAATAAATGGCATTCCAGCAGAACCAGGCCTGATGACTCAAGATCTGGCCAAGACCATTTTTCAGCTTTTTCTGGATTGGAAAATAAGCAGCGTTTACATTCCTCGGCTTGTCCTTTCACTCAGCATTCGGTGAAACGTTAGAAATCTGGCAGGCGCGCAATCGAACAACAAATCGGCATGCATGCAGGCAGATTACACGTAAACGTCCTAGATCATAATTGGCAGAGAGAGCGCAGGGTGATAACGTCATTGGCAAAGCTATGGCTGTCTTTGACATCATTCACCCAAAAACGAACATTCTGTCATCATTTACTCATAAAACCTGCCGGACTTTCTTTAGAAAAATTACTCTCTTTGTATGAACCAAGAATATCAGAATGTCTTGTCTTATGTTCCACACAACAGAGAGGAAATAAACGAGGACAGAATGATGATTTTTGAATGAACTGCCCTTTAACAGTTACAATCGGGTAAATGGCTTTAGTGCTTCATGCATCCTATAAGAACAACATCTTCCTCTCGGCAGGAGAACGGGTGATAGAAATGATCAATCAACACGGACAAACTGTAAACAGTTCAATGACACGTGGTAATATAAAACCAAAATCTCAAATAAACAACAGCGGGCCTGTTTAGAGGCAGCATCTCAACAATAGAGCAGCGACACACACCGCAGTCATCATTAAGACTCATAATTCACAGAGCAGAGAGGTTAAATAAACACTGAGCTTCAGCAGGCACACACACACACACACACACACACACACTGAGACTGAAGCACACGGGATGGGAAGAGCTGCAGCTCTGTGTGTGGCACCAGCAGACCAACATTTATTTGTGACCGCATTGAGTTTGGGAAAACATGACATCATATACCTCTAAATCTTAGTTTGTTCTACAGCAAAAGTTATGAACAAAACAGAGAAGAATGCAGTTTGGAATGAATAAAGCTCTGCAGGTGAGGATATACAGATCAGTGGAGTTAAGATAAAACAGGGATGAAATAAAGAAATTAAAATGATGGGGTTAGAGTGAAGAATAATGCCAAAATTACGCAGAGATTTTCTTATGCTGACCTCTTTTAGTAGCCCTGAAAACATTTTCCTGGTGCTTTAACTTATATACATTAAACAAAATGACATACTGACTACTTAATCCTCTCTGTCCCATGTGAGACATAAGGCCACAAAACAACAAAAATCCATGAATTATTTTAATTCTACAGCTACAGCTTTTTCACTGTCTGAGGCTCCTGAACTCGGCGTCCGGTGAAGCGTTATTATAAATCCATATTTGATTTATACTACCTCAAACTGAGTCCAGGAACGTTCTCCAAGCTGACCTCATGAAGAAATTCTTTGCTTTAATTGAGCTCTAATTGGCCCTGATTACACGCTATTAGAGCGAGTTCAGTGAGAAGAAACACCAGCTCCTCTGAGGGTCGATCAGTGAAGATGGTCTCGTCACGAGTGATGTGTGACATCAGTCATATTCATATCTGATATCATGAGTTGATTTGAGACTCGATGCACGACAAATATCAATGCAGTGCTCCACGGATCCCGACGTATGAATTCATAGTTTGATATTTGCCAGGACTCACTCGTATTGTTTTTCGTGGCATTGTTTTCTGCGTCTCCAATTTTCTCTCAGGATTTACACATGGTCATTTATCAAGCACAGTAAGTGTTTACACAGTGTCCTTTCAGCTTATGGCTGTAAGGTAATCCAGGGAACAAAACACATTTACATCTGACAGGATTGCATTTTCCTTTTTTTTTTTTACATTAACACTTTGATGACTGGTCTTTAAAAATCAGTTTTGCATTATTTATTGTGTGATATCACAGCCAATCCAGTATGATGATCAGTTTTGACCCTTACTCATAATGACATATGACTGTCCTCAGTTTTTATTTGGAATAGAAACTTTTGTTACGTTATAAACTTCTTAGCTGTCACTTTCGATCAATTTAATATGTCTCTGATAAATGAAGTATTCTTTTTTTTTTAAATGTTTCTTACTTCAAATTTTTCAGTGGTAGTCACAATGTATCACCACAAAAAAAATGAAGCAGAACAATTGTATTCAACATTGATAATAATCAGAAATGTTTCTTGAGCAGCAAATCAGCACACCAAAATGATTTCTGAAGATCATGTGACATTGAAAATTGGAGTAATGATTCAGAAAATTCTGCCTTGATCACAGGAATAAATTACATTTTACAATATGTTAACATAGAAAACAGTTAATTGAAATTGTAATAGCATTTCCTTTGAAGCCCGAGACACACTGCATGATTTTTGGCTGTCCCAGACAAAAGATTGGCATTGTGAAACAATCGTGGCGATTTCTGTGATCATGGCTCCTAATCGGTGGTCCTAAGTCGTACAGTGAGAGAGGTTCAAAGATGCGCCTAAAGATAGCCTACGATAATTTTCTGGCAGTGTCAGAAATTCAGCATGTTCATTGCACAGTGTGTTTGCAGTCAAGACCTACGTTTACTGACCAACCAGTAAAAATGCAACATGAAATCAACGCAACATAGTGCTAAAACATAAAACTGCTTACCTCAAGCTCTTATTTCTTCCTCTTTCGCTCCCTTTTTTTTCGGCACACATAAAAACTACAACCGTCAAAATTTGATTTCTTTATGCTCTTTTTGTTTACCACTAGTGCATGCTAATGACGTTTTTTTCTTCTATAGAAACATGCGTCGTAGCCTACGAGTCAATAGGTGTCATCATCGTACAGTCTACATGCATGTCGTACTCAAGTTTATTAGATCCATGTTGCACAGTGTGACCAGCAATGATCTTATAGGATTGCTAAAATCGTGCAGTGTGTAGAAGGCTTAAGAGACATTAAAAATACACTTTTGACCATCTGTTTGACAGTCACCTCAGTCACTTCAGTCACCACAGTCACCACCTACAGCGTGCATCAGATCCCAATTGCCTGATTGTGGATTGTCACCACCTGCCACCAATCACCATGCTCCCTACTGTATATCTGTGCACTCTCTCTGCTAGCAGGCTGTCTGGTCTCACAGTTTGTTATGCATATGTACCTGTCTCCTTACCTGTGTTTATTCACCTTGATGATCCTCCAACGCTTCATCTCCTGTGTTCCCATCTGCTCCTTCGTTCCTTCGATCACCTGCAAGACAAAGACACGATCACCGCACAGATAAGAACACTGACCCCATACGATCACTGGATAATTTACCTTTGGACTGTTGCTCTGTCTTCAATAAACCTGCTCTTTTGTGTTACTTACCTCTGCCTCTCCGTGTGATTGCTGCTGACACTGTTGACCTTTTGAAATTGCTGGGACCGTATAAGGGTTTATGAAAAAAACTGCATTAAAAAACCCTCTGGTTAGTTGACATGTTAGTTAAACATGATCTGCTACAGAACAGAAAATCATTAAAACAGAGATTATTGTGCATTAAAAAATTGATTTTTTTTTTTCTTTGTTGGCCAACATACATAGTTATTGAAAGTTCCAGCATCTTGTAAAACATTTCCTAAGTGAAGTTGCTCATGCTGGGCATCTGTTCATACACACAGGCCTGCTTTAAAATCAAATAAAGAGCTTATACGGCACTTTCACTGACTTCATGCTCTGGGAATTTGAACCAGAACTTGATTCTTGTGATTCCAGAAGTTTCTAGGTAAGAGCGTTTTGTGTTATCAACAGAAGTGACGTCATGTCTTGAGTTGAACCCTGTTATCGGTTAGAAGTCTCTGTGTGAGGAATGAGTCAAACGATGCCACGGCTTCACAACAATCAGCCGTTTAGTATGTGTTTATTGGCATGACAGGTAGATGAAGTGAAAAAAAAAACACCCTGATAATGTTTGAAATAATGAATGGCGGACTTTAAGTAATGTGTCTCGGCAGCACATCAGTTCAGGCTGTACTGTGGTGAAAGATGTCAAAGTGCATTAAAAACCCTTAATGTTCTAATTAGCCAGCCGGATAATGTGTGTGAAATTGGGAAAGACTTCCATCAGATGAGCGAACACGCAGAGCAAATCCGTTATTTCTGTCATACAGCAGTCCCAGGACAGCCATTACTAAGCCAATATCCTGTTTCAGAGCGAGTCTCGGTCCAGCCTGTTTGTGTTTGCTTTCTATTGGCTTCTCACCATATGGTGGTTGTCTGGTAATGGTCTGGTGATGTGATGCCACCAGTTTTGGAGGCCCTGCACATGTTTGAGAGCCCTGCGATGATACCGTCCCTCATATAGCGGACGATATGAGTGTGTATTTGAGCGACCGCAGCGCTCTGTTCTGAAAGCAGATAATCGGGCCTGACTTCCTGCAGGCGTTTATCAGCCCCTCTCATGAGTCCAGCGCTCAACGTGTGGAGAGCCTCTGGAGGACAGAGATAGCTCTGACGTGTCGCGTAGCGGACATGGAAACAAAAGCCATGGCAGCGGATCTGTGCTGAGAGAAAGAGAGACTGAACCCCAGTCAGACCGGCTTCATGTGTCTGAAGTGAGCGGTTCCTCTCTATATGTGACATGTGGTCAAACAAAAGGGATTTTCACTAATACTAGAAATTTGTTCTTTGAACCAATAGTGTCCACATTAAAGAAAAGGAAAACTCTTTTATAAATCTATAATGTACTATTGGTATTAAAAACACATTTTAATATTTTCAACAAATGTTTTTTATTTTTTGATTATTATAATGTTGTGTTGTGTCATAAAATATTTTAGTATTTTTTATTTAAATCTGGCATACATGTTAGTGTGTGTGTGTATATATATATATATATATATATATATATATATATATATTTCCTTCAGAGATCAAATATAAAATAAATATGCTGATTTATTATCAGTGCTGGAAACTGTTATTTTTAAGGATTCTTTGATGAATAAAAAGTTTAAAAGAAGAGCATTTATGTAAAATAGAAATCTTTTCTAACAATATACACTATACAGTTCAAAAGTTTGGGGTCAGTCAATTTTTATTCTTTCTTTTTTGAAAGAAATTAAAACTTTTATTCGGCAAGGATGTTAAATTGATAAGTGATAGAAAAGATTAATATTTTGAATAAATGCTGTACTATTTAAGTTTTTATTCATCAAAGAATCCAGTACCGCAGTTTCCCAAAAAAATATTTGGCAGCACAACTGTTGCCAACATTGATAATTCTAATAATAAATCAGCATATTGGAATGATTTCTTAAGGATCACGTGACACTTTATACTGGAGTAATGGCTGATGGAAATTCAGCTTTGCATCACAGAAGTAAATTATATTTTAAAGGAAAATAACATTTATTTTGTAATAACATTTTCCAAGATTACATTTTTTTGGTTTTGTTTTGTTTTCTGTATTTTTGATCAATTAAAAGCAGCCTTGATGAGCATAAGACACTTCTTTAAAAAAGATTTATGTTTTTTTTTTGTATTTTTGTTTTGATAGGTGGTGTGTTTATGTGTATAATGTGATTCTATTAAGGCTTTTTTTCTTCAATATGATAACAATGCAGTTGCATTACCCCGAAATTGACTGTTTTTTTAATATTAAAAATAAAATAAATAAACAAACAAATCAATTAATTTTCCAGAAATTAAAAACATGCATATCATAGAATAGAAGTCATTTTATAAATAGCATTTTTTAAATGTTTTTGAATAAATTCATATATATATATATATATATATATATATATATATATAATTAATTTCTAATTGTCAAAACAAACTACTGACTAAGAGCCTGTGTGAGTAATTAATAACCCATATGAATAGTCACATTCTGCAGATCATTGATTTCAAACGGTGCTGCTTTAGCTCCCTCCATCGGTCATGAAAAGAACATGACTATACGTCAGAATTTTCAAAGAATAATGCTTCATGTTTCCGTTTCAACATCTTATCACACTGATGAAGGAATCTTTATGTCCTCATAAGCCATAATACTTCATTACTTACACATCTACAGCTGTCATCTACATATCTGCTCACAGGCACTTTTGTGTAAAAAAATTGTGTAAAAAAAAAAAACTGTTACATAAAATGAATAAATATCACAGATGTTGCACTATTTATAGGTCACTAATTAAGAACATTTGAGACACTGATCATGTGACTCTTTGCATAGATGGTTAATGTCTCAAATTAATCTTTGGTTCATTTAATGTGTGTCAGTAAAAACATAATGTTACAAAATACATCTATTTCAAATAAATGCTGTTCTTTTGAACTTTCTGTGCTTCAAAGAATCCTTAAAAATAAAATGTATCACAGTTTCCACAAATATTCAGCAGCACAAATGTTTTCAACATCGATAACAATCAGAATTGTTTCTTGAGCATTAAACCAGCATATCTGAATGATTTCTGAAGAATCACGTGACACGCTGGAGTAACGATGCTGAAAATTCAGCTTTGATCATACAAGTAAATTACATTTTAACACAGAGAAAACAGTCATTTTGAACTGTAGTAATATTTCACAGTTTTTACTATAAAGTCTTGGCGAGCAGAAGAAACTTTAAAACACTGTATGTTAAAACTGTCTGGCTCAGGAGACAATAAACTTCATCTTCTACCAAGAAGAAGAGAATCACAAAAAACTCTGTGTAGGAAAATACTCAAAGCCACTTTATTCTCTGAACTCGTGCTACAGTCTCTTCTCTTTTAGTGCCATCCAATGGCATTTGCAGGTTACTGCATTTGGAGTTCATACATCTGTCTTCTGATTTCACTAAACACAACTGAAACATACAGTTTCATGGGTGACTAAATGGCTTTTACATGGAAAATGCTCCTCACTGAGTGAAACAGAGAATGGATCTGTGTCACAGAGAGTGTATATGAGGTACAGTAGCATGCACATTAAACAAATTAAGCCTAAAGAGCAACTTATGTACATTAAATAGCTTGAAAATATAGAACCTAATATAAAATCATAAATAAAATATAGCTTGAATTTAGCAAGTTTGTGTGCACAACTAGTGCAAACTCATTTTTGTTCAGTGTTGTTCATATATTACACAGACAGTCCTGGATGAAGCGCTCCACAGCTGCCTGCATCACATTAAAGGCTAAGAATGTGCATAGCTGTTACTTACAGTACACTGAGCAGCAGTGCTGTTTGATTTGTTCCTCTGTTTCTTTCAAAGTCTCCATTTGTTCCTCTTCTGTTCCTGTCCATCTCAGAGCTTTTGTTTCACGCTTTCTTAAAAAAAAAAAAAAAAAAAAAAAAAAACTGATTTATTAAGAGCTATTTTAATGTTTAGGACGCATCAGAAAACTTTAGATCAAGAAATGCAAAATAAATACATGAATAAACATTGCTAAGTACTTATCTACAAATAGGCATGGTACAAATTAAACACATTGCTGTAAGTTCAGAACATATAAGAGTGTGGAGTTTTGCAAGTTGTTTGTAAATGTGTGCAAAATGAGCTGCAGATGCATTTTCAAGCACATTTTCAAAACTTCAGGCATGCCAACCAAAAACACACACACACACACACACACACACACACACACACATATATATTTGTGCACGTGGTGATTGTGTCAGATAGGTTTATCTATTCAGTCTGTACAATTTAATTTGACCAATGGATTTAGGGAAAAATATTTTTTAAGTGCATTTTAAAGCTAATAATTAATTTTGTCCTAAAAAAATACAAATTAAATGTATTCATTTAAATTACATTTAATAAATAACTGACAATCACCTGTGAGAAGGTTTGTCTCTGTCACCATGACAACAGCAGGTCGTTACATGTAAACACTGGTTGCTATGGAGACAGCTGTTTAACAGAAATCAGTCGCCCGGTCAGTTAGAAACACATCGGCAAAATGGAGGAGAACGAGTCGCAAAAAGTTGACCAAAGATTTGAGTTCTTCGAGAAACGCGTGTCGAAAGCGTTTAATGTGAAGTCTGACCGCTGGCAGAAATGTGTCGCCACAGTGGAGCAGCGGCAGCTCATTCAGGACTTTCTGGATAAATCTGAACACAAGACTCTGGTTATTTCGCTAAACTCCTCCGGACAGCTGATCCCTGCTCTCGGACTCTCGGCAGCCGGGAGGAACAAGTCGGTTTATTTCATTAAGCGGCGTAAAACCGCACTGTCTGCTGATAAAATCAAAACACAGTTGTTTTGTGGAGACATGTGCCACTCTCCTCTGGAGCAGTTCTCAGTGCTTGTGGAAAAGGTGAGTCGGTGGCCGATTCGCCAATGAATCGTTCTTTTGAACCGGTTCTTTTAAAATAATCATTTAGATTCGCAATAAAGTTTAGTGACGCGAGGCGAGCTACTTGCTAAAGACTTTAACTGTTTAATTATTAACTTAGAAACATACTAGTAGCTACTGTACCAAATACAGTATCTGACAGTAGTTTAATAGAAACTGCAGCGCTATTAGGATAACGTTACTAAGTTGCGTGTATCTTGAGTTGACATCGTCTCTCTCTCTTTCTCTCTCTCTCTCTCTCTCTCTCTCTCTCTCTCTCTCTCTCTCTCTCTCTCTCTCTCTTTCTCTTAATTAATTAGATTTTAAGAGACAACTATTTATTAATTTATATTTTATTTACCGTGACAATATTTCAGCAGTGTTATTAGTTGTCTAGAGTCAGGAGTAGTGATGTCCGTTTCGCCAACGAATCATTCATTTGAGTCGGTTCTTTTGAAAGAATCGGTCAAGCACCATTCCAGGAGAGTTTCTGAGTCCATTCACACTTGGAGAGGATGGATGAAGCACTGTTTACATACAATCGACTGAAACCTGGTGTAATATGCAAATATATTTTACTTGAATAGGGTCTTCATTAAGTTCAATATATTTCACACAGACAATGTTTTAATGTTCTGTTTTAAATGGTTATTATTATTTAAATCGTTATAAACAAATGCCCATGTATCTTTTCCCATACATATAATGAATGTTGTCTAATGGAAGAAAGTGTACTTGATTGTAGTTTCATATAATTCATTTAAATTTTAAGTTTGAATTGTAACACAGATTATAACACTGTTAGAAAGTCTTTTCTCTTCCACGGCTCATCTAAATATTCAGGTATTCACTCTCAGATTTGGTTAAATGAATGTTTTTTTTTTTTTTCTACAGATTTGTTTTGTTCAGGTATTTTGCACAGTCATCGTATTTTTGTTATTGAAGCCACAGATACACTAAATGCAGAACTGTCAGCATGAGGAAATTCTGCCGGCTATGCCTGTAAATTTGACAGTCTTTATATGACAAGAAGACGTTGAGCAGTGTGCACAAGCACGTTACAGCACACAAATTGTCCTTATGTGATCATTAAGAGACATCTTTAGCTCGGAAACTCATTCTCATTCACCATTGTTCAGGGCTTACACAGACAGGACAGGCAGTCTGAGGCCAGCAAAACATCACAGCAGTTTCTAAGCAATGACCACTGACCTGCCTGTCACTATAGCAGTAGCACATCGATGCATGCAAACACTGGGTTATTATGGAGACAGTGAGTTAATGTAATCACCTTATGGTGTAATTATATACTTGACACCTCAAACTTTGTATTAAAGGGTTGGTGAAGTCTATGATTTCAGGACTTTTTATTGTGTTCATGTGTTTCTCTGACAGAAAGTCATTTTGGATGAAAGTCTCCACAAGAATTACATTTTAGTAGATTAGGGAATTGTCCAAATATCAAATAGTATATTTTTTACTTTCATCTTTCCCATGTGTTGAGGTTGTGGAACCGGTGTTGTCCAATGCGAGGAACCACCGGGACTTTCCTCATGTCGTTTCTCAGGACCTCATGCGACACGTCCACGCGCTCAAAAACAACGTGTTCGTTATTGCTGGACAAGTCAAAGGCAAAACACACCTTCCCGTGCCTCCAGGATTCGAGCAGTTTGAGCCAGTCGCTCATGAGGGAGATAACAGGTGGGTTCATGGAGCCAATATATTTTAATAAATGTCTTCTAGTCTTAATCCACGTGCTGTGCTGAATATTCTTTATAATTCCAATTTGGTTTTCCAGTTTAAAAATGACCGGCCTTTTAAAAATTGCTTGTAAATCAAACTTTTACATTAAAAATGTTTCTTCATGGTGGAATGCTCAATGCCCAACTCAATCCAAACATTCAGAGTCCTTAGCCATCTTCAAGAATCAGATAAAAACAGATCTCTTCCATCTTTATTTGACCCTCCAACACTAGTACTCTCTATTCTAATTCTATTCTTAAAAAAAAAAAAAAAAAAAGCATATTGCTCTTTTGTTGATTTTGATTGCCTCCGTTGTAAGTTGCTTTGGATAAAAGCATCTGCTAAATGACTAAATGTAAATCTCTCATTATGCTATAATATTACCAAATCTTGGATTCAATCTTTTTGTCAACTTATTTTCTTTCAGTTAGCACAGGTTTTGTGTTACTTTCTGGAATTTTGTGTTGATTGTTTTTGTTGATTTGTTTTTTTTCAGTTAGGTTTGTTTTTGTGTTTTTTTTTGTAATAACTGAATATATATATATATATATATATATATATATATATATATATATATATATATATATATATATATATATATATATATATATATATATATTATATATATATATATACTAATATATATTATATTACTTGGTTCTAAAAAGAAAGAAAAAACCTGTGCTAATTGAAATACAGCAAGCTGACAAAAAGAACACAATATTTGTGGATAATATAGCATGACAAAAAATGTATAAGCATTTTTGACCAGAAATCCAAAAAAGTGTAAATATGAAAAAATAGACTCCACAAATATGAGAAATCCCCAAAATGTACAAAAATTATCACAACATTTTAGAACATTTTAGTTCAATGTAAAAACATTAACTAGCATTTTCAGGATAAAAATGACCAGAACACCACACGAGGGTTAATTATTTGATTTGCATTGAACATTGATTTGATGTTTGCAGTGTGCATCTTGTGGATAAACGACTTATTCATTCGATGGAGACTGTTGTGATCGATTGGAGTCATCAGGTCTATAAAGTCCTGAAGAAGGACTCCTCAGAGCCATTACTCGAGGGCAAAAACCCCACTCCACATGCAGAGATAAAGTTTTGGAAAAACAGGTTAGTCATGGGAATTCAGTCACTCAGATGTTGCCTGGAAAGCTCCTTCAGTCTTGTTAGTCCACGTTATGTTATGTTGTAGGCTTGCTGATCTTCAGGGAATTCATAACCAGTTCCAGTCCCCTCGAGTTGTGATGCTGGCTGAGCTCCTGGCTGCCGTCGACAGCAGTTATTATCCTGCCTTTGCAAAAATGCTCCGGGACGTTTCAGAAGGTATAACATCAGCTTCTGCCATCAAATATGCAATGCATTAATTACGTGGAAGCTTTGAATCTTAATTGGATTTGTGATGTGTTTATTAAGCTCGAAATGAGACGAGGGATATCAATACCTTCCTCAAGCCAATAGAGAAACTTATAGAAGATGTGGAGAACGCAGACTTCAGCGAGGTGAAGGGGAAGATCGCTCCTCTCATGCACACAGTGTGTCTCATATGGGCTAACTCCAAATACTACAACAGCCCAGCCCGAATCATAGTGCTTCTACAGGAGATCTGCAACCTCCTCATCCAGCAGGTAAAGGGTCGGACACAATACATTTTATATTCCATTGACTTTCATTCATAGTTTCCAGTCAAACATCCATAGAACTGCAGCACAAGCCTGTCAATTTTCCACCCATCTAACATCTTAAACAGGGATGGGTGACTTTGATAGTGACCAGGGGCCAGCATTTTTTCTCCTTTATACCAAGGGGCCAGATTACTAATCCACAAACCTTTTACACAGTTTTAATCAATTGCCTTTTTATTGAAGGAAATGAAAGTATAAGTATGTAATTATGTATGTATGTAAGTATATGTAATTTGTTTTTAAAGATTTTATTAACTTTAAAACTTGTACAGTTATGCTAATTCAGAAGGAAAACTTGTCAGCTGAACAAGCCAATGTAAACTTCTCAATTGCATCGTCTGTAAATTTGCAACAAACAAATGTACAGAGGTCCTATTTTTTTATTATTGGCCTGCAGAACATTCTCAAAACAACCTAAGAGGACAGTTAAAAAGGGCTTAATAAAAAAAAAATTATATATATATATATATATATATATATATATATATATATATATATATATATATATATAAATAGAGAGAGAGAGAGAGAGTCATTTCAAATGGAAAATAAAATAACCAGGTATCTGCAGGATCTGCATACTTGTTCAAATGAACCACACTAATGGAGCAATTGCACCAGAGTTTGACTCAAAAGCGTGAACACACTTTTAGATCAGTTTGGTTCATCGGTGCACCATGAGAGAAAGCTTTACATATAAGTGTTGTTTTTTAGGCCCGGAGTTTCCTTAACCCAGAGGAAGTCCTGAAGGGTGATGTGCTGGAAAGCCTGTCCAGAGTGCAGATGGCTATAGATGGGCTGACACACTTCAAGAGCACATATGAGGACAGAAGGGCCAATCTGAGTCAGTACCAGAGGAACCAGAATGAGGTGAAGCCTTGGGACTTCTCACCCCTCCTGGTGTTTGTCGGGCTGGATCACTTCATGAAGAGACTCAGAACAATTGAAGTAAGTGGAGAGACGTACTCACATATGTTCACAGATGTGCATAGTGTGTGTTTAGGCCATCTATGGAATTATTTTAAGAGTCTGTAGTGCAAAATGTCTTATCAGTGTTGTATGGTTCTTTTTCATTGCCATCATTTAGACTCTCCTGCTGACTGTAGTTGATATGATGAAGTTGGGGAAGGTAGAGTTTGGAGGGATTCTAGGAAAATCTCTGAGCCTGCGAGTCCAGTTCTTACATGAAGACTTCTTGGAGACGTATAAAACATTCTCAGAGAAGCCGTATGACTGCCTTGATGTTAGCAATGTGGTAAGTGGGCAGCATCTCCTGCAAAACGCAACACAAACACAGAAGGTTGACGTAGCTGTAACAAACGGTTGTTTTTTGTAGTTGTTTTGAGCTTTTTTAATGGAGTTCCAGATCAAGGTGGATGGTAGAGGTTGGTTTTTGAGTACAATCTTTTGTCATGCTTTTGATGATGCTGCTGGTCTGGAGCACGCTTTCAAGGTGAGCAAAACTTTCTGAAAATGTGATAATAAAATTATGTCTGAAAACCTTATTTGGTGTGGAGCTGCACACATGCTCCTGGTCTGAGTTATAACTAAGAGTTTGGACAATATACATGAACAGTTTCAGTGCTTTTTTCTGTCTTTTAATGAGTTATAGATACCTGCATATTATCAAGGCCCAATCAGGAACGCAGCCTGAATTTTAAGACTGGAATGCACACAAATCTCCACAGATCTTTAACAGAGCTCAGTTTGAACCCTGCAGGAGAAGAAAACATGCTTTAGGCTCTTGTATTTTGAGTTGTAGTCATTTGAACTTGCAATGAGCAGAATATTCCACCCTGGAACATATTTTCATTACTGCTATATTTGATTTTTGCAGTTGATAGTGCAGTGAACCATAATATTAAAAAGTATGTCTTTGGATGTAGTTGGTGGGAAGCATTTGTGTTTGTGAAATACAATAAACACAGTACAGTTTGAAAGAGTCTGTGCTTGGCAGGTTTTGGACATGTTTGGCAGACTGCTGGAGCGACCCCAGATATAGTATCGGATGCTGATCAAAATGTTTGACAAGCAACTGGAATGTTGCAAGATGATCTTCAAGCAGCACATGCAGACTGGAGAAACCCAAGGTTCAGTGTTCAGAAAACAAAATCACCGGGCTGTTTGCTATTAACTTGGGTTTTTGACTTGACATCTGCTGTTTATTGGTCTTCCAGGTTACTCTCCTGTCTCCAAGAACATGCCTGTGGTTGCCGGAGGTTTGAAATTTGTCCAGCAATTGCAGGAACGCATACAGATCCCTTACAATAACTTCAGATTCATCAGCCACCTGTAAATATCTTATGCTTGGTGTTTGTTGGGAAGTCTTGTTTGGAATTGCTTCTGTGTTAAACAACCACTTTATTTGTGTGATAATAGATGTATGGAGTCTGCGGATGGAAAGGAGGTGATCCAGAAATACGATGAGTTGATGCAGCAACTCAAAGGGTCAGTGAAAATATTATATAAAATATATGTTTGTGCAGAGCTGGGTAGATTACTTACAAATTATAATTCATTACTGATAACAAATTACATGACAAAAATTGTAGTATTACATATTTTAGATTTAGATTACTTTTAGATTACTTTTGAACTAACTCCTTTATGACATTGATTTAAATAGGATAATCTTGTACCATATTGGCATAAAAATACAAAGAGTAGGAAAATATATTCCATTTGTTATTAACAACATGAAGTCCTTTAAACATTATTTATTATTTTAGTTCATTGTTTATTATGCTTAGTTTGTGTGGGTTAAATATTATGTTTATGAGTTTAATGAAAAGCTAATAATTAATTAAATCATACAATATTAAATAAAATAAATAATTTTCAAATCAATCAAAAAAAAGTTATACTTGTTTACTTGCATGTCATGTGACCATAACTAATGTCAGACGACCGTGAACATGCAAATGTGTTACTTAATTATCTATCTATCTATCTATATATATATATATATATATATATATATATATATATATATATATATATATATATATATATATATATATATATATATATATTAAATTTCAGGTGTACTTCAAGTTAATAAAAAAGTAGCTATAGTCTGATTATGAGTATTTTAAAAATGCTATTTAACCTGTTAACCTGCACCCCCCATCATGGGACTCACAACTGAAAATGCCCTACCTAATATAATATTGCAACAGATCTTGACTTCAGTGTGCTACACAGACCATTTTGGTGTCTTTGGAAAGAAGACCCTTTGGACTTTACTTTGGGCATTACTATCCATCATCCAGAGCTGATGATGCGCAAAAAGATAAAAAGTTATAGACACTGAAGTTCCTTGAAAAAAATTTTACCACACTGAATGTTTTTTATTTCATGTAAAAATAAAATCAGTCCTGGAGCAATCCAGAAAAGTAATAGGTTGAAAGTCACATGTCTCATGAGTTTCTATTTCAAACTCATGAGACATGTTTGATGAACATTATTTACCAAATGTACTGAAGGGTTCTACAAACTATTTTAGTCATTAAACTAAAATAAACTAAAAAAGGGTTCTACAAACTATTTTAGTAATTTAATTATAAAACATTAGACAGAATCTTAGACATTGTATACGTGATTTATTTGAGCACTAGAAAAATACAATAAGAATAATCTGAGTAATAAAAATAAATAGGAAAAAAAAAATTAAATATGTAATGAAATATTACAGTACATCCTGAGATTGCTAGAAATACAGCATTCACACTGATAGATGCTCATATAGTCAATAATCACGTGTTGATGGCCAAACATACAGATGGTAATCATACACATGTGCCATATAGTCAATAATCACACTCTATTCATATAGACCGCATTCACACTGATTACAGAGTAATCTAATCACACTCTGATGTGTGCTCAAACAGATGGTAATCAGGCAGATACAGCCACATTCCCCACAAAACACACAGACATATATGTAAATTATTTAAAACTGTGTAAAAAAATTATTAAAACTGTGTAAATGCAACAAAACTCTTGCCAAATCATGCAAAAAACATCATCAAAAAATGCTTTTTCAAATACAATGCAAATTCTTTCTTGAAAGTATAATATATAAAATGCAATCAAAATAATAAAATACCATTATAATATGTTTTATGGAGAGCTTGTCTAAACAGGCCAGTAAGAAACTATTACTACTACTCATCCTTTTAATTACACAAATGTCTCATTAAAAATGTCTACAAATTGCTAAAACTGATCTGTGATCAGAGACGCTGGTTCAATGGTTCGCCGCTGGGGGCAATCTCAATGAACTCGCATGATAAGGTAAACTATTGAACAACATTTTATTATATATACCATTATATCATTATTATTATTATTTTTTTTTTTACCATTATAGGCTGGTTGTTTTCACACACTGTGTTGAAACACTTTATAAAAGTGATTTATGCATAATAGGTCCCTTTTAAATCCCTGTTATTAATCATGTTTATTTTGATTGTGTGTCTCAGTTGATAACTTTAATCCCAGATGAACCGTTTTTGTTTAGCCAATGTATAGACCGCTATGATCCACCTTTGTTAAAATAAATGAGGCTTTTATTGAAGGCCCTTTTTTTTTTTGAGCGTGAGTGGTAAGGTGTGTGTTGGATGTAGGGTGGTATTGCTGAGGGACCTTCAAGCTCAACATGGAATAAACAAATAAAACATGATTTATTTCCTCATTTAGGTGGTAGTGTCTGTAGATTATTACTTCAGGGTCTCATTTTCTCCAATTACATGCAAAGCTTGAACAATGGTTGTGTAAAGCGTTGCTGATGTAGGAATGCATGTTACATGTTACCAAGGACGTGATGCATGTGTGTGTTTCTCTTCATGTGAGAAACAAATGATGCATTTCCCAAATGATGCAAGGAGCCAGATCTGCGTTCTCTCCAGTCAGAAATTAAGCCTCCTCGTTAGATGATGGTAATCAGCGATGTTGCGTAAACACAATCTAGCTGGAGCTGTTATTGGTATCTCTAGTCATTATTTCTTGACACTGAGATGTATGAGTTGTGTGAAGCAAAGCGATATTTGATTTCATGGTCCGCAGCTCTGCAACTCTAATAAGACGATCAAGCTCATACTAAATCCAATAAAGGCCAGAGTGTACGGCCTCTCACTATTGGCCTATAAAGAGATTACTGAACAGTACAGGGACCCGACGCGCTTCTTGAAGAATGCTGTGCCAACAATTAAAATCTTGCACACATGTAAACCTACTTAGATAAGCATTTAATGGTCTAAAATTGTGTGTATGTCTTAAACAATCCCTTAGCATTCCTGTCTGTACTGTCCTTCAAATCAATATAGCTCAAAACATTTTCTGACCCCTTATTTATTCTGTGAAAGCAAATAAAGATGTTTTTATGGAATGAAGGTGGATGGTGAGTCATACAGTCAAGCTCTAACAAGCGAAAGTGTGCACTATAAAAGTGTTCCATCTGGCTTGTGCACTGTATTACTTCTTCTGAACAGACTAAAATTCATGCAATTGTTTATCTTTCCATCTAATCCTGCTGGAAAATCTCCATTGCAATTGCATTTGATTCCAAAAAGGCATCTTTGTATGGAGTGCTCTTTTAAGAAGCTTCTTTATGTTTTGTTCATCTTGGCAGTTTGAAGCACTGCCCACATTTGATTTATGAAGAGCAGCCATTCATTAAAATCCCTAATTTTAGCATACATCAAAAAATGACATGTTAGTAATTCTCCTGCTGCCTTTATCACAATATGCCTCTAAACTGTATGATGTCTGGAGGAGCTCTGTGGCTGAGAAGTCAGAGTTTAATCTCCAGAAGTCGCTGATATCCCGAGAGCGGAGAACGAGACTCATCTCTGTCAACTTCAGCCCACAGGTCAGGCTGCTGCTCTCCTCACACACATATGTTAATGTGTATGTGTTCCCTTATCGAACTTGACTCTTGTCTCGCCTTGTAGCTGGTGTCAGTGCTGCGGGAGGTGAAGTACCTCGAGGCCAGAGAGGCTGAAGTCATTCCAGATATGGCTGCAGACGTTTATTCCAACAGAGAGCTGCTGTGGCAGTATGTGGCCAATCAAGAGCTCACAGCCAGCTGGTACAACAAAGTGATGAGCGCCGTGCTGGAGGTGGAGATGCTGCTGATCCAGAGCCAGCTGACAGACATTGACGCCAAGTTCAAAGAAGCTGAGGAGAACCTCTGCTGGACGAGCCAAGGTAGAGACGATCAGTGTTGATCCCTCAGATAACTAATATTGAACCTTTACAGTTGTTAGTATGATGCAAATGTCATTATGAACACTCAAAACTACAGCGTCCTGCAGGCTAATTCAGGGCAGCACAGGTGTGATATCTCAGGACACTTATCTCAGTGATATCTGAACAGTTTCCATAAAATATTTCATCAAAAGCACTTTCAGAACCATTATCATAGTTAACTAAAACCAAAATTAAAAAGGAAAGCCATAAATAAACAACCTTGTTACATGAAAGAAAATATCAGTACATTTTTATTTCAGCAAGTTGCCAACGCAACATTTCTCATTTTAATTTAGTTGAAGTTGATGTACTAAATTTACTAAAACTAAAACTGAAATTTAAAATTAAAATTAAAACCATAAAAAAATTATTGTTACCTAAAATAATAATAATAAAAAAACTTATTTCAGCTAGTTGTCAAGGCAACATTTAAATAACTAAAACTAAAATAAAAATGAATAAACTTTTTTGACATACATAAAAGCTGCTAAAATGACAAAAACACAACAAAATTACTAATGAAATTGAAAATACACAAAAAATGGATTTAGAATATTAATAAAAACTATAATAGTATTTCACTTATACTCAAATAACAAAAAAAATCACCATTTCTTAGCATTCTTCACCGTAGAACATTTGTTTAAGGCTCAGATCAAAATCTTTTATCAATTTGTGTTTTTATTTGATAATTGAGCTTAATTATATTGTTCTTATTTTTATGAGTCTGCCTCTGTTTCTGTACTTCTTCATAATCATGTTTTTTTTTTAAAGCAATAGTTCATGTCATGTTGTTTCAAACCTGTATGATTTATTTCTTCTATTGAGCCCAAAAAGTGATTTTTATCAGAATGTTCATGCTGATAGAAGTGAACACATCACATAATCATTACATTAATCATAGTGTCTTAATTTTTTCCTCTGTTGTAAGAAGATCATTTACTGTATGTTTGGAATGACATGATGTTTGATTCTATAGTCTCAAGATTTTTATATACACTAAATCTCTAATGTGTTTTCTCTGGTAGGGATTTGGGAATACATCCAGGATGTCCGTGAGATGGTACATGACCTGGAGCAACGCCTACAGAGGACTAAAGACAATGTTGAGGAGATCCAGACTATCATGAAGACCTGGACTACCCCAGTCTTTGAGAGGAAGGAGGGGAAGAAAGATACTCTTCTAAACCTGGAAGATAAGACAGAGCGTCTGGAGAGAACGTACGGCCGGATCCGAGCATCAGGAACCAAGATCCATCTGTTGCTGAAAGTATGCAGTTAAAAAAGCCAGCGGCGATCCCATCAAATAACAACTGACAGAATGATAGATTTTAAAGGAGCCGTTCACCCAAACATTTCTACTTTTTGTTTTGTTTCAGGACAACATGTCACTCTTCAAAGCAGACCTGTCTTCTGCGCAGTGGAAGGTTTATGTGGATTACATTGATGAAATGGTCATTGATGGTTTCTACAATGCTGTTGAGAGCTCCCTCAAGTTCTTCTTGGAAAACACAGGTGTGCTTTTAAATTTTTTTTAAGCCTTGCTAAAAATGATTATAGGGGCTTTCCCTCATTGCAGATCGAATGTTCTGCACTAAACAATTACACCAATCCCCTAATACAGACCAGAAGGCTGGATTAGCCCCACTCTTTGAGGTCCAGCTGCTTCTGCAGGTTCCTGAGATTGTGTTTAATCCGTCGTTGGAGTTCAGTGCTTCAGACGGGTTCCATGATCTGGTGGAGAGCCTCATCAATAGCATCTTTAGGATCTCTGCTCTTGTGCCACGATTATCTGAGCACAGCGGTTTCCCACACTATCAGGTACTGAGCCAAAGACATCACTTCATATGGATTTAGATACTATGAAATGGTGTCTGTGTCCTGCTACTTCTGCGGGACTTAAATGTGCTGTATGTAGGTTTCTGACTGTACTAAAGCATAAAAAACCATATTATGTTTGCAGGTATTTAGGAAACGTTTTAAGTTCAATAATGCTACTGCCAGTTATTCTTCTTTGAAATGTGTGTTTTGTGTCAGAATGTCTGTTTTTGTTTTGGTCTGTGTGGCTCCATCCAACCAATAGTATTTTGATAGCCCAGGCTTCCAGCTGGCAGAAAACACAGCGTATTGCACCCATGGAAGCGAGCAGACGAACTGAGTCAGAGATCTAAGATTATACCTGACCTAAAAAGCCTCCACATCCATCTAAAATCTTTATGACCAGAGGCATATTAAAACACGGATAAATCAACTAATCAGTTTACACTGTAAGACTTGTTGCCTTTCATTGTCAACTGCGCTTGTTCTTGTTGCGTGTCATCCATCCACGTGAGCATCGATTTTGACAAGGAGGGGGCGGGAGAAACAACTCTATCCAATACTATGAATTTGCACTGCAGTACCCATTTCAACCACTAGCTGCAAAGAATATAGAAATACAAAGATGGTTCACTCCTATACTTATGAATGGGAGAAAATGCAATGTGCAATATGGCAGAATAGTCCCGCCTTCTGAATGAAAAAGCCAATCGTTGATTGGTAAAGTCATTGCGTCACTGCAGCGGCTGTTAGAAGCTCCGGTACCCATAGAAACCGGAGGCTAGAGCAGCCAATGATATAAGCCCGTTGGAACTACTCATGCACATCGGCAGGTCTAGCTTGAAAAATAAGCTTTTTAAACGCTATTTGAGCATAATTAACAACATTCATGGGTCAGTTCATTTCAGATGTTGTTGCTGATTTGCAGTTTTTGAGATTTCAGGATTCCCCCATTCATTTAGATAGGACTTGGTCTTGTTTGAGCTTGCAAACACGGCTGCCGAGGGAACAGACTTTCCTTGAAAGGGACTTTGCTAGCTGTCAATATTACATACTGCACCTTTAAAAAGTCTTAAATCACCCTTCCACAAATTAAGGCCTAAAAGATCTTAAATTGAAGCAGAAAGTCATAAATCATAACATTAAATGTTGTGTGCGCTGCAAAAAAATCTCCTGAAGTATTTCAGGCTTTTCTCCAGTACAAATATCTACACATCCTTAAACCAAAATACATTTACTTGAAATGCACAATGAAGATATTAAGTTTTGTTTTCTGAGACTGTCATAAAACAAGATCTTCATTTTGCATCAGTAAAGATTTTTAGACATTCTAACTGGTAAACAAGGCTTTTTATTTATTTATTTATTTATTTTAAATGTAAATCTATTGGAGGTAGTATTCTCAAACTTTGAAGTATTGCTTACACAAGATATTTACATTTTGAGGACATATTGATGTATTGTGTTCAATTCAATGTATTTCTAATGTTTTCTTGTTCTGAAAAATCTTATACTTATCTTCATAAAACCTGCAGAAACCTGTTCTGTAATTTCAGTGAAAATTCATGATTCACAATCAAGAGGCAGATCAAGTCTTTATATTTTGATAAAAGATTTTGAAAGAACAAACTTTTTTTTTTTTCCTAAACTGTGACCCCAGAAAAAAACATATTAAGAAAGTAAATGCAGTGAATTTTGTTTTCATGTTGCTAATGCAAGTGGTTTATGATCAGAAAAGTTTACATAAAGTTGTCTTGTTCCTTCAGGCTGATATGGAGGACATGGTGGACTTTGCGGAGTGGAGGCATCTTCTGATGGAGCGTGTGAGGAAAGTCATGGGACAGTGCTGTGAGTATCGTAACAGCCTGGAACGCTACGCTTACCTCTACGTGGATGACCGGAAGGAGTTCATGCGTCAGTTCCTGCTGTACAGTCACGTTCTCACGAGTGAAGAGATCGAGGCCCACGCCGAGCACGGCGTCCCAGAAACCCCTCCGACTCTGGAGTGCTTCCGCAAGCAGGTGGACTCGTACGAGAGCTTATATGAGGATGTGCAGCGGTTGGAGCCCATTCATGTGTTTGAGAGCTGGATGAGGGTGGACGCACGAGCCTTCAAAAGTGCCCTGCTCAACGTCATCAGAAAGTGGAGCTTCATGTTCAAACAGCATCTTATTGATCATGTGACACACAGGTAAAAGCACTGAGTTCCTAATTGCATTACAATTATGCGTCAGAGCCAATTTAAGCAGGGCCCTATGATTTCTGCAGTGTGGAAAACACAGACACAATCATGTAATGCAGTCATAAAATAGAATTTTCTGTTTAATGCAGAATGTCAAAGAATTGGGCAAATTTTGGATTAATAAATAAAATGTAGGTCAATACACTTAATCAAAAGGCCATACGGACTATAGTCTGTGAATATTAAACCACAAAAATACTATTTAAATATGAATCCTGCATGCTCTGAGTGTTTCTGTATGAATGAATGGAGCAGACGCATCAGGGCCAGTGCCATTAACACAAAATAAGTTCAGTTTAACTTGAACTTATGACAGAAATATAGAACTGTTATATACTAAAATGTACTTCTCAAAGAAATAATAATAATTAAACAATCTTTCTTCCATGTTTTAATTTTAACAGTAAACTCCAGCACCTTTGCTTTGCAGCACTTTGTTTGCCAAAAAATAAAAAATAAAAATAAAAGATTTTTGTTCATTTTCATTTGATTAAAAGTTAAATTAAACTGGTAATATGATTTGCCTACATTTGGATAACAGAACTATTAAAATATATAAAACAGAATTTCAGAAAACTGTTCACTGGGCCAAACAAACAAATAAATAAAAAAAAACATTTTCATGAATTCAATTGATAAGGCATGCTTTTTGATTGTTAAAATTGAATTAAAAATTAAAAAGGAAAACACAATTTGGAAAAATAAAACGGAATCTGAAAAAAAAAAAAATTAATCATGGGGCCCTAAAAATGTAATTTTTGTAACACTTCTATTAAATTGTTGTTAAATTGTGTAAGTTAAATGATTTCAAATAATTAGACATGATTTTTAAGTGTAAAAATTTTATTTAACCATTAAAATGGAATCCAGAAAAATTAAAACAGAAAGATGGAATTTAGAAAGTAAATAAATAAATAAATACATACATGTATACGTAAGTAAGTAAGCAAAAACAGGTTTCATTAGTTACCAAATGGTCTGCCTGATATTTTTCACATGCCTTGTCTGATCTGTTATGTCTGTGGCTGTAGTCTGTCTGACCTGGAGGAGTTCATCAGGCTGACGGAGGGTGGTCTGGGTAAGAAGGTGGAGGAGGGTGACTATAACGGTCTGGTGGAGATCATGGGTTACCTGATGGCAGTTAAAGACCGTCAGAGCACTACAGATGAGATGTTCGAGCCTCTGCAGCACACCATTGATCTGCTGAAGACTTATGACCAGGAACTCCCAGAGCTTGTGTACAAACAGCTAGAGGTACGTTTTTCTATAAAATAATACTAAAAACCTGTGAGAGAAGCTCAAACTCACTGTTTTACTGAATCTGACTGATAAAGCCATTAAACTGAGGTCAAGATTTAGCATGGCAAACTCTGTTAGCAATAACTGTTCTGTGAACCTAATGTTCTGTGGGTAGATTCTGAATGTAAAGTTATATTTAGACCAGTGAGGAATTTCCATGATTGTTCTTGGCCACATTCACAAAAATCTATATGTAGCTAGTGTAATATACTGTATGAAGCAACCCAATAAATTCATTAACCATCTTACATTTAGCGATTTAAGACACGATTGAGAATATCTTTTTTAACTTTAAGATTGTTTTTCTGTCTGCTTGTAAAAAAATGCATCTTGAGACCTTGCTTTTTTCCTTTTTTTTGATGAACAGGTGCTGCCGGAGAAGTGGAATAACATAAAGAAGCAGGCGGTGTTGGTGAAGCAGCATGTTGCTCCGCTGCAGGCTGGCGAGGTGGCTAACCTGCGAAGGAAATGCGCTGCATTCGATGTGGATCAGCACACCTTCAGAGAGCAGTTCCGCAAGAAAGACTTTTTCAGGTACATGATACAATCTGGAGGATAACAGTAATCATGGCTCATTGGGAGGTTTGGGCAAAAATGTCATAAAAATGAACCAAAATGCCCCCTAAATTCAAGATAAAGTGGCAAAAAATGCCCCTGAACAATTAAACTACATCTATTACAACTGTCACGATTAAAGTGAAATGTGAAATGAATGAAGAGTGTTGATTTCAGCATTACATTTACACTGAGTGAATTCTGAATCTGCATTCAAATTCTCTCATTATAAACGAGTACAGAACAGATGTAAAAGATTAATTTCGCAGTGCATATTTCGAAAAAGTGCATAACTTACATTTTTAGTGTTCTTATTTATGCTTCAGTGTTCTTTACTCCCATTCTTTATATAATATATTCTGCTTTTATATAATATATGCTACTGAAATAACCAATGTGAAGTCTTGATTTTGTAATCTGCAAAGATCGCTAAACAAATTTATAAATGATTCTTAGCTTGTTTTGTAGCCAAAATAAACATTTTCTCCACATAAAATGAATCGACATTAATTATTATTACATTATCAGTAAGCAATAATAATGATTTTGTCATAATATTCCAGCTTTACCCTAAACAGTCTGTGTAAATCAACATAAGCACAGCTTCTGTTCCAGATGGCTTCGTTGATGTTGAAACAATTGATTGGTATCAGCATATAGTACTGTCATTGATTAAAGTAACTGGTCAAATTTAAGTATTTTACATAAAAAAAACAAAATACAAAAAAAATAGCAACACCGATACATTAAGGTAATACTAAAAATTGCCCTTACAAAGGCCTGCAAATCAATTCCTGGGTCATATACTGGCCCTTAAAGGTCCCCTGAAGTGCCTTGAAACACACAGCATTATTCTGTGTGGTGATGTAATTTCAACTGAAACAGGAAGAGAGGGCGGGACATATTGAGCAGCCCTGCCCCCTTTTAAAAATAGCAAATAGCGTTTTGTTTATATCTGCACGGGCCAGAGCCGTTGAGCTCGGTAAAGCCGCATTTGACAGCCACAGTCTAATAGATTACCCCCTAAAATTCAATATGAAACTCTTAGTAAAACAAAATAGTGTTCAAAATCATGCTGAGGCTGTGTAGTTGTAAAAGTTTTTAATATATGCTGACTCGTGCATATGATCCGCTCTGTGCGATTGTGTCTCTGTACCGGAGCCAAAGTCAGGATCAGACTGTGTGCGCTGCCACGGTTCGTGTGAAACCAGACCTCATTTTCACCAAAGGAAAGCTTATTTACACTGTCTGAATCATTCCCTTTACCTACATTTGAATCGTTCATTACCTACATTGTGCACTAGGAGCCATTTACTGTACAGGAAATACTACACTGTGAACAAGTGACCGATCTCAGCCGGCGCTTTGGCGTCTATTTATAGTGCAGGGGGCAGGCGCTTCGGATTCTAGAGAGCATTTGATTGGTCAGAAGTTTGATGGGAAGATTAAGTACGATGTGATGTCAAAAAAACTGTTGAGCTGTTTTGGCGGAAGTGACGAACTGCAAGCTTTGAATGCTTCTAAATGCTAATTTTGTCACTGTTTTGGAGCACACTGCCTTACAGATAACCTTAAGACTAACATATTGATACTAACACCCAAAAAACTTTCATTTAGATTTCATGGGCACTTTAATGGAAATGTTCATTTCTGACCACAGTCACTAACATGCATTTGCCTGGGTTTGTTTTCAGGTTTGACTGTGTGAATCCACACGAGATGCTGGACGAAGCACACAACCAAATCCAGGAGATGGAGACCACGATGGCCGGGCTCATTGTGTCCGCCAATCTCTTTGAAGTCAACATATCAGACTACAGACAACTGAAGCAGTGCCGCAAAGAGCTGCCCATTCTCAAAGAGTTGTGGGATCTGGTCTTGGTGGTCCAGTCCTGTTTGGAGGCCTGGCAGACGACGCCCTGGAGACAGATCAACGTGGATGACATGGAGATGGAGTGCAAGCGCTTCTCTAAGGAGCTCCGCGGGCTGGACAAAGAGGCTCGCTCGTGGGATGCCTTCAGCGGGCTGGACAGCACCGTGAAGAACACACTAGTCTCACTGAGAGCCGTTGCCGAGCTCCAGAACCCGGCCATCCGTCCACGCCACTGGCAGCAGCTGATGAACGCCACCGGAGTGCGCTTCACCATGGACAAGGACACCACGCTGGCCGACCTGCTCCGCCTCAACCTGCACCACTTTGAGGATGACGTGAGAAGCATCGTGGATCGCGCCGTGAAGGAGATGGGCATGGAGAAGGTGCTCAATGAGCTGGACGCCACCTGGACCAGCATGGCGTTTGATTTTGAGCCTCATCCACGGACTAAGATTCCTCTGTTGAAGTCCAGTGAGGAACTGATCGAAACGCTGGAGGACAACCAGGTGCAGCTGCAGAACCTAATGACGTCGAAGTACATCTCCTTCTTCCTGGAGGAGGTTTCCACATGGCAGCGGAAGCTCTCGGTGTCGGACTCTGTGATCTCCATCTGGTTTGAGGTTCAGAGGACGTGGAGTCACCTGGAGAGCATCTTTATCGGTTCTGACGACATTCGCTCTCAGCTACCAGAGGTCGGCTTTGTTAATGTGTTCCTAATATTATTCCTTCTTCTCTGAATATTCACCCGATATGCAAATTTGCAGGAATGTACAAATGGCATACTAAAGATAAAATGTGAAACAGACATCTGAGATGTTTTAATGGAGAGCCGCTCAGATTCCGGGAGCATCTTGTCCTGCCCTCTGGCGCTGTGTTCATAGATCTAGATGAGAGATGAAAATGTCCATCGTGTGCGTTTGGCCGAAAACATTTGGATAATTACCATTGGGCGCCTGTGGCCAGACGCGCAGATGTTCCTCAGAATGTCAGAGGTTGTTTTGGGTTTTTCCTCTCTGGCAGATGAAGTTGTTTCGACTCATTCTGTCATAAATGTCTCCACAGGACTCCAAACGCTTCGATGGTATTGATACTGATTTCTTAGAGGTTATGAATGTTGGTTTGTAAGAGATGTAGCGTTGTGGAGGTAAAAAGTAAACACGGGCTTTTCAAAGGTCTGGAGGACATTCAGGGCAGGTCTGCAGCTGCTTTCTGGATTTATGAGTTTGTCTGATTTAAAAACTTCCTCTCTGTTCCTCTCTGCAAACTGAGTCACTATTTAATCGCCCTTATGTTGTTCCAGCTCCAAATGTTTTAAACTATAACACTAGCTATAAAGTTTTAATAGTCGCTCTACACTGCAAAAAATAAAATAAATAAATAAATATAAATATATAATGAATTAATAATCATTTTCTTCCTCAGTACTTTTGTCTTGTTTTTCAGCACTAATATCTAAACATTCTTAAATCAGTTAGATACATTTACTTGAGAATCAAAATGGCTTTGTTTTCTGAAAAATGCATCAAAATTATGTTTAAAACAAGACAATTTTTTTCTTGTTGCTAATTTTGTATCTGATGTTGACACATTTAAGACTGAATATGTGATGCCATTTTGCTTCTCGAAATGTATCTTGGTTTAAGAATGATTCGATATTTGTCCTGAAAAACAAATCAAATACACTGAAGAAGAAAATATAACTCTAAGAGAAAGGTGTTTTAGAATTATTATTTTTTTGTTATGGAAAAAGGATAATTTATTGTGATGAATTTAGGAGTGTTTTTTGTCCAGCTGATGAATAATAAAATCAATGATAGCCAATCAGAATCCTTCCAACTTTAAGCACTTGATCATTTAAGGTGGGAGAGGCCATAACTGCAGTGCTTTGTGTGCTGCCTTACACGTTAATATACAGTACTGTATCGTTATCGGCATCAAAAAAAGGCCAATAAAGCATCATTAATCTAAAGAACTTAATTTTCCCTTACACTATATTCCACATCTTCTGAAGCCATACAATAACTTCATTTTATCATCACTGATAACCCTCTGCTGGATCTCATGAATCTCATTCACAATCATGATCAATTAAAAATGACATATTATTTCATAATTTGTGTCATGTGACTGACTGCAGCTGAACTATTCCTTTAAAATCCTCATTCAGGAAGTGCTTATTTCAGAATGCACACATGAAATGCTTTAGTGTACCGTGATGCTTTGCGCTAAACTGATTATCTCTCAGATTCAGAGTGTGTCCATCATTCACCTGTTCTTGCAGATTGTCTCTTTGTGAAAAAGCCCTGGCAGAGTATCTGGACACCAAGCGCTTGGCCTTCCCACGCTTCTACTTCATCTCCTCTGCTGACCTGCTGGACATCCTGTCCAGTGGCACTGACCCTCACCAGGTACATCTGCATCACATAAACACGTTTATGTGCCTAAAATAATTTAGCATGGCGTAGTGTTTATGGCCAAACTGCAGTGCAACAGCCATTATTTGTCTTTTGCACCCACTAGATGGCAGTGTTGATTGTGGTTCCTTAAGTTGTCTTGAAGGCACACTGCAAGTTTCCCATATGTCACATTAGGACAAAATTGAACCGAAATAGCAGCTGTGCAGTTGTGAAGCTGTACATTTTTTCCCTCAGGTTCAGAAGCATCTGTCAAAGTTGTTTGACAATATGGCAAAGCTGAAGTTTGAAACAGACGCAGGCGGAAAGCTCACCAAGACGGGGCTCGGTATGTTCAGTAAGGAGGACGAGTATGTTCAGTTCAACCTGCCCTGCGACTGCACCGGCCAGGTACAGCCAGCCTCAGCCTTATTTACCCACAATGCACCACAAATGATCATGAGGGCAATTAGAGGAGTTTGTTTACAGAGACAGAGACTTTTCGTGTTTTTATTCTGCAGCATACCTTAATTAGTTAATTTAATTAGGAAATATTAATTTATTTATTGGACGACACATGAAATAGTGATAGTGGTACATGCTGCATGCTTGGCACATTGTTACAGACATGAATAATAACTCAAATCTTGTGCTTTGTGGAGATGATGCATGTTGCTACATTTCTAAGTGATTGAAACCTGAAATAATCCCACAGATTTAAACTGAAGATGTAATGTGGCCACAAGTGATGTCCGGGGAGGATACTTCTCAATATTTGCTTTTAATGACCCTACAAGATTAAAATATCTTGAAGAAGAAAACACTAATTTGGTTAAGGTATTATTTAACTGAGAAAAAATTCCAGGAATCATGGGTTTTATTTTACTATTTAAAAAAAAATGGATAGAAAAAACAAAAAGCTTACAGGAAATTAAGCATACATCTAATACAAGAACATAATCAGTTATTAATATTTAGTTGTTTTTGATTACAGCAGTCGTTCTCCAGGGCAGAACTCAATGTTTTGCACATGTGGTGTAATTTGTCATGTTTCATTGCACAATATGCTTACAAAATCCTTAATAGGGTCAAGGACCAAAATGGATTTTCAAGCATCAAAACAATAAAAGTTTAATTCAGCTTTAAATTGTATTTTTTTTTTTATAAATTAGAAATGTCTAATGTCCAGAAAAGTCCTGTTTAATTCTGAACAATAAATAAAGACTATAATACATTTTTACCATGATTTACAAAAAAAAAGAAAAAAAAAAGAAAGAAAGCTAGTTTATATACAGTACCAGAAAATATTGTCAGGCATATTTAGAACAAGATATTCTATTTAAGGATCACAGTGGAGTCCTAAAATACTGTATATATATATATATAAATTAAAATAATCTTTGCCATGATCCTTTAAACCACTAGCTTTTACAAAAGTTTGTTTTCTTTGCATATACAATCAGTTTTGTAAATTTAATCAGATGCAAACACCAAAATGTGACATCTTGTCTTTGACCCAGTAATCAAATGTTTGAATAAAGGGTGAAGATGTCCATTTTCCTAGACTGGACATCACTTTTGGCCAGTGCTGTACTTGAGTCACGTCTGTGGTCCAGAATATCATAGAGACTCAGAGACAGGCTCTTTCAGAGAGAAACACCACTCATGTTTTCTCCAGCGCATGTGGTTATAAAATGTTGTTGTTTTTTTTGGATGTTCTGTTGTTTATTAAGTCTATATATTATAGATTTTGTGGTTTTGTTTTTTTCTATATGTTCTTGTGTGTTTTTTTTTTTTTTTGTTGGAACCAATGTACAGTATCAGGCTGCTGCCAAACCTCCTCACATCTGGAACCGTGTTACACTTGTTCAGGTGGAAGCGTGGCTGAATCGTGTTCTGGACAGCATGAGGGCCACCGTGCGTCATGAGATGACCGAGGCCGTCGCCGCCTATGAGGAGAAGCCTAGGGAGCAGTGGCTGTTCGACTATCCCGCTCAGGTACTGAAACAGTGCCTGTAAACATCTCTAGGCCGGTTTCCTCTGAATGAGAGAATATTTATGAGGAATTGGAGATATTTCTGGCAGTATTACTATCTGTAAGCCCACCACGGGTCTGTCTGCATGTGCTTACAGAATCAAGCCTCATGAAGCCTGCTTTTTGGGAGTTCGGATTTTGTCCGATAGCTATGGGGCCACGGTGGATGTCTGTGTTTAAATCATGATTATTCATTTTATTCAGTGGGGCTGAAACATTTCAGACCAAATCTGGGATTCAAACTCTCATTTAAATCTGTGAATAAAAGTTTTATGAATGTGAAAAATGTAAAATGAAGACATTCTGCAGTATTTCTAGGTCACAGATTAAATGTGTGACATTGACCGCTTCCTTGTAGCTTCATAAACTGAACAACTAAATAGACCTCTTCTGTAATGAACATGTTTTCATTTTAATTTCGTTTTAACTCATTTTGATATTTATTTGTAAGCTTAGTCAAAAATATCCAGGTTAAATGACTGGCCTGATGTCATAGCATAGAAAAAAAAGAGATAAAAAAAAAATTAATTTAATTGTATCTGAACCCTTTTCATAAATGTGCACACATATTCACGGTTGTATTATTATATTAATATGTATTATTGATTTTTACTAGCCCTAAAACCATATGAAACCAATATAAATAGATTTGTGAGAATTGAAATTGATTTTTTTATTTCTTTGTTACAGGTCAAAATTATTGGAGTGAACTGAATGTTCTGATGTCATAATGAATAAAAAAAAAGGAGGGAATTCTTGAAAAGGAAACTTTTATTATTATTATTTCTCAGAAAAAATAGGCAAACCTAAGAATACAAATAAGTTTTAAAATTGCAAATATATATATATATATATATATATACACGTATATAAATAAAACATGGTCCAACCAACATGCAGAAAAACGACGATTTAACATTGTTATATAATGATATTTGTAAATGTAATATTTGTAACTTATATATATATATATATATATATATATATATATATATATATACTATATATATGTGTGTATATATATATATATGTATATTATATATGTGTATATGTATATGTATATATATATATATGTGTATATATATATATGTATATATATATATATATCTATATATATATATATATATTAATTATAAAACCTTTAAATAAATTAAGATGCATATTATTACATTTTACTTGATGTTTTCACCACATAACATTTTAGTCATAAATTGTAACCTTTCTTGTTAAAAAGAATCTTCTTTTTTTATGTTAAATAAATACAAAGAGTAGATTTCTAAAAACATGCCACATGTGATTTCTTTATCTCGGACACAAACATACAGTATCATTGACTCACATACTGAATCCAAGACTGAGACATCCTGACATTCATGTTACATTTAACTATCGTTATGCTGATCATGTATTTCGGCCTAGTGCAGAACAGAAATGCAGCATCTTCTTATTTGGATAGGTGGCGCTCACCTGTACTCAGATCTGGTGGACGACTGATGTAGGAATGGCGTTCTCCAGACTGGAGGAGGGATATGAGAATGCAATGAAGGAGTACTATAAAAAGCAAGTGAGTCAGTTAAACACCCTCATCACCATGCTGATCGGCCAGCTCACTCCCGGAGACCGGCAGAAAGTCATGACCATCTGTACTATTGACGTCCACGCCAGAGACGTGGTGGACAAGATCATTCAACAGAAGGTACCGTCTCATCTGTCCTATTGTCATATCCATCCTTGACCTGAGTTTCCTTCAGATATCTGCAGATGAGTACCTAAGACAAGATTCAATACTGCCTCCAAAATCAAAGTCTCAGTGTGCTCCCATGTGATTTGGTCTCATATATTGGATTCACTCAATGATAATATGATAGGATAAAAAAATGAATGAAAACTGCAACAAATTCAAGATCGTTTAAACATTTGTTGTTTTGTAATCTACTGCAGGGGGTGTGCAAAACGTTTTAATGTCAGACAGGCTAAAGCATAGTAGTGTAGTAAGATTTATGTTATAAAGACAAAATGAAGTAATTTAAATGATTATTCAATATTGTCATTGTACTAAAGCCAAAGCAATTGATATATTATAAGGACAATATTTTGCATGTATTAAGTAGAATTGTTTTTATCTTCACTATTAAAGTTAGATGCATAAACATTTCCAATTCAGTTAATATAAACTCAAAGTGTAATTTTATTCATGCTTTTCATAATCAAAATTGTTTTGAAGAAATTAAATATGTATTTCTTTAGAATATTTCACAATGCAAGAGAAGAGAGATAAACGCTTAGAAATAATGAATAAATATTTTTGTTCACAAAACTATACACATTTTTTTTCTTACTGTTAAAAACTCTAAATGTGAAAACAAAAAAACAACTGCAATGAATCTGAATTCATTTGAAATTTTGATATCACTTAAAGCTTTTATGTATAATGCATTATAAAAGTATTCAATAATGTACGTTATAATGCATTATATTTTTCATAAACAATTGCAACCAAATTAAAATGCAATCTGAAATTGGTTGTTTTTTTTAATGAAATCTACTTTCTAAAGGTGTGTTCACTGAATATATAAGTGTTATAATGTATTAATGTAATTACTATTATTATTATTCATGAAATCAGGCAATGCATTATAAGGTGCATTACAAGACAATAAGTAATGCAATAAAATACTTTCATATGGCATTATATATAAATGCTTTAAGTAAAGTGTTACCTACTTTTTATTTTCTGATATAGTTCAGGGACTCTCCTAAATGCTACTAGAATCAGAATTTATTGCAAACGCTTTGCATAAGTCATGCGAATCATCTGAAAACCAACGATGGCTTTCAAAAGACCAGAGTTGAAATGGTTTGCGCTTTGAGCAGTGCATTACAGTGCATGAGGTGAATGCTGCAGCGGATGCATGAGTTCACTGCAGTGACCAGCACTAGCGTTAGTCATGTGAAAAAGCCTGCAGGCGTCTCATAAGAGGATATTCAATACTGCCTCTATTTGCCTCCATAATAATCCAAGCCTCAATGTGCTCTCATGTGATTGCTCATATTTTGGTCTCTCTTGAAGCCCCGTGGTTTAGTAGAATAGAAGGCCTAATGAAAGCGCCGTAGAGTGGCTCAGATGCGCACTAATGTTTTTATCCAGCTCAGGTGGGATATTTTCTTCATGCTAATCCTTCATAATCATCTCCCTCAGGTGGAGAACTCTCAGGCCTTTCTCTGGCTGTCCCAACTGCGGCACCGCTGGGGTGAGAGAGAGAAGCACTGCTTCGCCAACATCTGCGACGCCCAGTTCCTCTATTCATACGAGTATCTGGGCAACACTCCACGATTAGTCATCACACCACTCACAGACAGGTGAGATGCCAGAAAAACACAGCTTTAGCTTTGGAGTGACTCATTTGAGGAGCCATTAGAGAGCGAACGTGTCCCATCAGATGCCCTTATGCTAAAGGAAGATGGCAGGTTGCTTAGGCGGGTGCGTCTCAACCCTTTGAAACCATCACAAAGCAGACACGCTGCTGTTTGATAGTCAAATCAATGACAGTGTGCTTTCCTGAGCATATGGCCAGTCTCTGAGCTCTGCTGACCGAGTCACACGTCTGCCTTTCATTCACACCGAACCGAGACGATGCAAAAATACAACACCGGGGCACAGATGGCTCCATTAAGATAGGGCGGCCACTGAACGTCATTCATGTGCACAGGTGCCTACTTTATAGTTGTTTTACTTAACCTGTAAATAAGTTTTCCCAAAATATTTCACTTGTATTTTGCTTAGTTTATGAACAAAATCAGAACTTTACGCAAGCTAAACAACACTATACCAATAGACTTGCGTGATAAATTAGGGATCGTAAGACATTATTACACTACTGTTCAAAAGTTTGGGAAAAGTTTCTTTTTGTTTGTTTTCCATTAAACTGATCAAAAGTGACAGTAAATACATTTATTATAGGGATGCATGATATTATCGGATTGATATCGGAATCAGCCGATAATGGTTTTAAATGTAAATATCGGCATGGCCCGATATAAAAAAAAATTGCCGATATGTCTTGCCGATAAGATGAACATGTAACCTCTCATGTGCTCAGGGTGTGCTAGATGCATTCTTGAAGCAAAGTTTTGTCTGAATGATGATTAGATTCTCTGTTTTGGATCGCTGCATTTAAACTGAGAAAGCACGTTTGGTGTATGATAGAGTAAACAGTAATAGCACGTGCAGTAAGGAGCAGTTCAGTAAGGAGTTTTAATCTGTAGGGGGGCGCTGTTGGCATACATCTAATTAAATTAAAAGTAAAATAGCTGACACAAATAACATTTAGACAGTGTTTCTGATTAAACTAAGCAGTAATTGATGTCATAAAAAATGAGTAGGTTTTGATTTAAAGGTCAGAAGCTATAGCTTACATGACAAAAAATCACAAACATGACACTTGTAAATTAAATAATTTTATATATACTGATTTATTCATTAATGTGTAATATGTTTTATTTTTTTAAAAAAATCATAAGCTCTAAAAGATTTTCAGAATTTTTACACCTCTTTTGCTTTAGACCATCTACAAATGTTAAATCTTAAAATAAAATGTTAGGGTCATCTTTCTGGCGAAAAAATGCACTGATTGATATGTAGTTTATTTATAGTTATTTTCGATTCTTTGTTGTGTTGTCCTTCATACCTTTATTGTTTTTTTTTTTATTACAAATAAGTTCTTGTTAAAAACTAAACAAAATTAAAAATATTTTGCTTATAATTTCTGCACAGGAGAGACTTGGTGTTGTTTCCTAACAAAAGGAATATATCGGTATCGGCCAAAATGAGTTTAGGAATATATGAGTTTAAGAAATATGGGAATATTAGAAATATGGTGTAAATTAATTTTCGTGTATGTCTGATTTTTATGGTGGTATTGTACATTTTCGATACACTAAAGAGGAACAGCATTAGACTGTTCTTCTTGATCCAGCAGAGGATGTTGATTCAGGAGCATTGCCTGTTTGTGTAAATCACATAAAACCGCGCCATCCTCACCTATTAATGCAAATGATCTTTACTGAAGGACTCTGCAGGGTTAAAGGCTTGTCAAATAGCCTTACTTAAACACATAAAACACCTCTGTTCTGTACACAGGCCATCAGTAAATATACCAAACTCAGCGTTAAAGGTAAGGTAAAACCTGATCCATTTAGCAGAGCTCTGTCTCCCAGAATCGAGTTGTTTGCTCAGGCTGATCACATCAGAAGCACACTGTAATAGCAGGACTTTAGCCGCTGGCAAATACTTGAATTTGAGGAAGTCTGTTTTTATGCTATTGAACATTTGTGTTTGTTTTGCTGCAGTGTGTTTTTCTCGGCTCAAACGCAGGTGTTACATCACTCTGACGCAGTCACTGCATCTCATTATGAGCGGGGCCCCTGCCGGTCCGGCCGGCACCGGGAAGACCGAGACCACCAAGGACTTGGGCCGGGCCCTCGGCATCATGGTCTATGTCTTCAACTGCTCTGAGCAGATGGACTACAAGGTGACGAGAACAAAGAATATCACGACTGTGCACGCTCCTGGGCTTTTGTTTATTGGGTTATGCTGTTTCTTATATGCATTTGCCAGATCTTACTGATATGGGTTATGTAGACCACCTGTGTTCGAATGCAGGCAATGCAAATGTGCTTGATTTAATTTTCCATTTCCAGCATGATGAATAAACAGGAATGCAATGGGACTTGAGTATTCTGTTGCACTAGTAAAAACCAGGGGCATTGCTAACCGATCCCAGTGTCAACATTGTAAAATCCATCAGTTGTGACAAAAAGTCAGTTCAGTTGTAAAGCAGCTCTAGAAGGCAAAAGTTAATAATTCATATCAATTCAGTTCACTCTAATGACCATCTTTATTTACATCTGAAGCCATGTCTGTATTCAGGCCTCATCTGCACTCTATATAATAGAGACGCAGTGTTCTTCTGCTGTGACTGCAGAGAAGAGAAGACGGCCTCAGGATCACAGACGCACAAAATCAATCCCCGGTCATCTCTCATCACATCTCAGCCAGCACTACAAACACACACACAGAGTGTTCAGAATATGAATGCGAGTTTGCAAATGCTACTCATCCATCCAGAAAACGTCTGCTTAGCATTTGTTGTTCTTGTTTATAAGCTGGAATTTCGGCAGAGCAGGAACCGTGAGCACGTTTTTAGAAAACAAAAGACGCCAGCATAATTTCACATGCTTCTGTTTGTTGCGATTGATGCTTTCGAGCGATGCACCCATAACTCTGTGCTTTCTCTCGCTCGATCTGTCTCTCTCAGTCGTGTGGCAACATCTACAAAGGCCTGGCGCAGACTGGAGCCTGGGGCTGCTTCGACGAGTTCAACAGGATCTCGGTGGAGGTGCTTTCAGTGGTGGCGGTGCAGGTGAGTGACTTACACCCTGATGAATAAACAACAGCATAAACCCGATTTATGCCATTGGCTTAGAAACCTGGAAACTAGGGTTGTTTTATTATACGATGCACCAATTAAATAATTGAATGAATTGCAAAATAATCACATGTGAGTATGGGCTAAGAAGTTATCCCCAAATTATCTTGTAATTGAATTTTTGTGTTGACATTAGCATTATAATTGTTTTTTTAAGTAGCTTAAGGAAGAAATATTTTGATTCAACATAAATAATGACAATAAATGGATTTATATCTGATCCCCTTAAAGAAGGCTTGATCCCCCCTGATGAACGTCAAAACTAGATGTAGTAACCTAGAAAGTTACTTATGCATAAAATGGAGATTTACTTATGAAGATACATTTCTGTAGCTGACATTACCTGAGAGCAGCTCGCAAAAACCTCGAGCAAAAGAGATGACCCCCACCCCCACCTGAATATCTGCACGAATGCAAATGTGATTTTGATTTAATACAAGAGTTCAATAAACAGTAAATTTTGTAGTGTTACATTTTAGACACAATATTGTCAATATTATCTGTTTTTGAACAGTTTTGGTAATGAAACTGTTACCTATAAAGCCCTAGCAGAACTCTCTAGAACTGTTTGTGAAATTTATCAAAACAATATTCAGTACAACAATAACAATACTGTGTCTAAACTGTGTCTGAAGCTTCTTGGTTATTGAACTGTTGTATAAGTCAGTTTCACATTTGCAGTTTTGCAGATATTGGGGAGAAACTGCACTCTTGCTGGTGTGATATTACTGATCTATATCATATGATTTAAATATAAGGGTAATTTTTTTGAGTTCATATCTTGAATTTTAGACTCATAAAACTGCATTCTAATAGACTTCATCATGAAGTCAGTCGTCTTGCATCAGGTTCATCAGCTACTGCATCAATGTAAGATGATGGACAGGTCTGGACGGGGTGGCTGAATCTTTTGAATGCATTATTTTTTCCATAATTAATTGCACCAAATTAAACTGTTAAATTGACAGCACTACTCGAAATGCAACCTGGGAATGTTTTGGCCTAAAAATAAAGATATAATCCATCAGGAAAACACTGCATGAGAAAAATCCAGCCTTTATGATTCACTCAACGGTTATATGAGCTGCTTATATGTCACATCATCTCATAATGTCGTGGCATCTGCTGTTTGCCATTGAGATTTTATGCCTTGCAATTCAGAGTTTACACAAAGATGCTGCAGCGTAGTGTACTGTAGTCGAATGAATCATCTTCATAACACTGGCAGACGTAATTTGCTCACAATGGCTATTATGTTGAAGATGATGATGGGCATGATTATAAAGAGTCTGATGTGTAGCTGCTCATTCATCTTGAGACGCATTTTGTTGTGATACAGTGCGATGGGTTTTAATGGCCAATTCCTGAAAAGGTGCACTTTTTCCTTTGAAAGCAAGAAAGACTTGTCTGAAATGTCAGGACATTGAAAAGGTATGATACAAAATGAATTACCTTTTTCTTGTGTAGTGTTTTCAGAGAGCAGCTGTCACGAAGAACAATTTACAGTGAATCAGAACACCAGAGTAATGATAGCGAGGCGTCTGACAGGAAGCGACTGCCTTTTTTAAGTAGGAGGATATTTCTCTGGGATTTAGTCCATTGAGATTTTATTCTCACGAAGACAGATAGAATCAATTTTCCATTTGGTTAAGCTAAAACAAACAGAAGGGCCTCCAGACGTATCAGTATTGAGACAAATGAACCAGCTGCAGCGTTCACCTCGCTGCCGCTCATCATGGGAGGGAACGGGTTTACAGAGGAGGGTCCCCAAATATCAGCCACTTCGTTTTCATCTTTTCATTAATTATGAACAACGAGGCTGTTGTCAAGCCAGGCAATTCATGGAACAGGGGCCAGATTCAAGAAACATTCTTAAGAAGAAATTTCTTCTTAACTTCCGTTTTCTTCTTATTTTTTAACTTTAGAAAAAAGTTAAGAATATTTTGTATTCCCAAAAACCCATCTTAAGAATATTCGTATCTTTCTTCTAAGAAGAATTCAAATTCTTGAAAAGGATCTTCTTAAAAATGATCGTAATAACATCTTAAATTTAGGACGGCCCCAGACTAAATCCCAAACTGTAGGAATTATTTAATAAATTTATTGGGTTATTTCAAATTAATTGTTATATTTAACCATTACAACAACAGCTACATATAATACGTAGTAGGACTAGGGATGTGCACGAGTGTAAACATGATCGGTCATGATTAGCCTATGTGTGACGCTACTTTCTACTGACTTCAAAACTCAGTAGCAAATCTAAAACGTGTCAGATAGGGAGCTTTAATTGAACTTAAATTTAGCTTATAAATGCGACATAATCTTTGGCAGTATTCAGCGCATATGAATGCTCAGGACGCGTTTCTTGTATTTCGATTGTACTTTTTAACATACTAGGATTTATTAAATGTATTGTATTTTTTTTTATTGTTATATGTATTCTTACTGTCTTTTAGGGTGACTTTTAACATCTGTCCTGGGACTGCAGATGAAAAATAGCCTTCTGGCTAACTCTGGCATATTGACAGAAATGTTTATTAATATGCACTGTCCCTGTAATAAATAAATAAATAAAAAATAAAAAATAAAATTATTATGATTATTAGGGTAATCTGCAGGAAGCGCAAAAAGACAATAAAGTGTGAGTTTATCAGTGCGTCATGTATTAATTCAGATAACGGACGTTATTTTCTTCTTAAGAAAAAAATTAAGATGTTCTTAAGAATACATTTGAGAACTTATTAAGACTTTTTCAAGAATTGCACTTAAGAACATTCTTACGAACTTCGTGGAATTTATCTTAAGAAAGTTCTTAATTTATTTCTTAAGAAGATTTTCATGAATCCGGCCCCAGGAAACAAAAATGATCATTCTGTCCTCATTTACACACTTTCATGGTGCTTCAAACCTGTATTGATGCACATGATGGTTAGAAAAATGTCTGAGCTGCTCTGGTCCACACAATGGAATTCAATGGGGACCAGGACCAAAAACATCCTAGAAAACACAGTAGCGCTATATGCAATACAGTTGATTTCAAAGCAGTTTCACAGTAATGAACAGGAAAATAACAGAGATTTAAAATTCATCCAATACGAGACATAGTTATTGGTGATGGAGACATCATCAATACCAGTATCATTATTCAGATCAATTCTACTTTAGTTCTCATCCCATAGTGCTGATAGTGATAGTAAAATTAATAATATAATTGAATATTTTTAGGAGGTTTAAAAGTAACTTTTGAAGTCATACTGTAGTACCAGTAAATTGCTGTAAAATTACCAGAAAGCCTTTACTGGTAAATGCAAAAATGCACTGTTCACACAGGCAATAGCGTTTATTCTTTTTACTGGTAAAGCAACATTCATACATCAGTGTTTTTGTTAATGTTTTTATTTTTGTGTCAAACGTTCACATTTATGCAGCTGCTTTTGGCCAAGAGACATCATATTAGATGACTTTAGACATTTGTTTGATTTCCGTTAACAGCATGGAGTAAATGCGACATCTGCATCAGAATGTTATGATTGGCCCAGAGTAGACGAGTTCTGAACTTGTATGTGTTCATACCGGTAATCTCGTTCTGCTTTCACACGGAGCACATCACCAGTAATCTCGTTACAACTTCTCGGAAGTTGGTGGTAAATTGGCTTTTAACGGTATTTTGAAAAGGTCCTGTTCACACATGATCTCTTAACAGTAATATTCCATTAATTCACCAGTTAAGACTTTATGTGTGAAAGACCCTATAGTCACCATTCATTGTTTGGAAAAGAGCAGCTTGGACATTTTGGTAAACATCTGCTTTTGAGTTCCTCAGAACAAAGTCAGTCAGATAATTAAAGATATTAAAGATATCTAAATGTTTATTTTTGAGTACCCAAACCCTTTAATTTTTCCCAGCAATTTCCACTCTTGTGTCACGGTCACCCTCTTAGGTTATTCTGCTGTTTCAGCTCTTAATGCACGCCTGTGCTTGGCTTAGCTGCTCTGCTATAGAACAGCATGTAAAATTCATGAAGGCAGTGTATAGTGTGAGTTTTGGAGTTCACGTAAGGCCATGGCAGGGTAAAACCTCGTATCTTATTCCATCAGCTCTCAGCGATATCTGACTCACTCTTAATGTTATTTGTCAGTGTTCATCTGCTAGCGGCCTGAACTCTATCAGACAGTTCTGTGAGCGTGTGTATTAGTTCTGTTTGAGTGTGTATACCGTTCTTCGAGCGGTGTTGACAGGCTAACCGTTCGCTGTAATCCAATTAGATCTTTTTTTGATTTCCGCTTCATAAAATATTCCATTAAAGCACAGCCTGCCTGTATCCTGATCTAGCATTCGTGCTTCCCATTCCTCTCTCTCCACATTGACCAGTGGCTAATATGAATTTGTAATATAAAATTCTATTTGATTATTTAATCAAGGTACGTGGACGGAGTGAAAGGAATGAGGATTTGGCTGTTTAAACAGATTTACGTCCTAGTAAGACATGCCTCTTGTACTGCAGGCTGTAAATGAGTTATAGAGAGTAACCGCTCTACCTACTTTTCAGTGGCCTTGCTTCCGGAAGGATTTTTTCACATTGATTTTCTCTAAAAGGATTTATAAAAATCTTAAAACAGGACTTTAACCATTAACCAAACAGCTCTGGATTTCTAGGAAAGTCACTTTGATTTGCAAAAAAAAAATAAAAAATCTGCTAAATACTCAGATTTACGGAGCCCCGCACATAACATGCAAGAAAAAATGAATAAATCGTGCACACGATTACTATTTTGTTCCCTCGATTTGCTAATTGGTTCCTTGATTTACTAAATGGTGTGCACAATTTACTAATTCATTCTCTAGATTTATAAATCATGTGCACCATTAAGCAAATCGAGGGAACGAATTAGTAAATCGTGTGCACAATTTATAAATCAAGGGAATGAAATAGTAAATCGAGCACACGATTTAGCCTACTATTTTTTTCCTGCTAGCACTGTGCGGGTGCCGTACAAACTAATTCTTCATGAAGCATATAGTAATGATGATAGTAATACATTTTTAAATAGTTTTTTATTGATTATAAATATAAAAATACTGTTTTAAGTTTTTTTTTTTTGTTGTAGCTGATAGATGTAAATTAGATTTTTGAAGTTTTTCCCATTTATTTTTTGCATTCTTTATTTTTCCCTTTATTTTTTAATTAATGTTTTTACATTTATCATTTTCTGTTCCTTCTCTTCTTTTATTTTTCCCTTTATTTTTTAATTTTTTTTTTTTTATGTACAGTATATGCAAAAAAGTTTGTTTTTAAATTTATTGCAAAACAGTCCAACATGTACAGAAACAGAAAGTCGCAGACAAACATTGTAATGCTTGATTTTAGCAAGCAGTTTCTGCTGAGCTCCTTTGCCTCAGTTTGGCTTTTCATACTAACATTGACTTCTCTGATAAACAAGTGTCTCTGTTAAACACAATCTGCATTACGCCTTTATCAGATGTTTAAATAACCACTAACAATCTCAGAGCTCATGGTTGTTCTCGCTTAAAGTTTTATTTTTATTAAGAAAGTGAATGAGATTTTGACATCCAGCTCCCTGTTGTGCTCTTTGTTCTCTCTTGTGTTGATTTATTCTCTCTTTCTCATTGGTGTTAAAGTGCAACTAACATACATTCTGTTCCATTTACATTTATATTACTGATGTGTGATCCATCAGGTCAAAAGTATTCAAGATGCCATTCGAGACAAAAAGAAGAGGTTTAACTTCATGGGCGAGGATGTGAACCTGGTCCCGTCGGTGGGCATCTTTATCACCATGAACCCGGGCTATGCCGGCAGGACTGAGTTGCCAGAAAACCTCAAGGCTCTCTTCAGGTGCGCTGCGGATTTGCATTTCATTAGGTGTCATTTGCTTTTAAAGGGGAAATATGCCGGTTTGAATATCGACATCTGCATCCTGGTTATAAGGAGATTGGATGCACCTGTGCTTCTTTATAACACAGATTTAAAAAGATTTTTTGCATTTCAAACAATAAAAAAAAACTTTTTTTCCCATTAGATCTGTTTTCCTCTGTAGAGTCAGCTTTCACAAACACATTTTAATTTGACTGCCTATAGTTTATTTGTGGCTGCAAACTCATGAACATAATACATTTTTATAAACATCACGCTCTTAAACACAGATGAGCTGCATCTCCAGCCAGGTGTTGTTCTCCATCAGATGAACACTTACAACTACGTTTTTTGTTTTCCTGAAGTGATGCCTATTTATTATATTATATTATATTATATTATATTATATTATATTATATTATATTATATTATATTATATTATATTATATTTATGTTATATTATATTATATTATATTAAGCCGTGTGTAAATACATGTCTATAGCCAGTTACTGTATAACAGACTGTATGTAAGTGTGACAGGCCAGATCTGCATGTATGCTACGTTTAATTCAGTCATAATATTGTTTCGTTGTGTTTCCGCAGGCCGTGTGCGATGGTGGTGCCAGATTTCGAGCTCATCTGTGAGATCATGCTGGTGGCCGAGGGTTTCCTTGAGGCTCGACTTCTGGCTAGAAAGTTCATCACTCTCTATCAGTTGTGCAAGGAGCTGCTCTCCAAACAGGTCTAGATGCCTCACACTATTGCTCCAATTAAGTTAGCAGCTGTGTCACATAAAGGCTTTGACTTGTTAAGCCAGAGCAGTCTTCTCAGCCGTTTGTTTATCTGTCATTGGGATTTTATTTGATTGTGATGTTATGAGACTCTCAATTTCTTTCTAATAAAGATGTTGTCAATCCCGCTATTATACTGCTGCTACTCTATAAATAGTTTTTATGTACATCTACTACAGACTGTGAAAGTGAGAAATCAAAGATTTTATAATTCACAGCATTTTGGCTGCAGTAGCTGCATTGTCTCTCTCATTGTTGTTCTCTTCTCGTTTTTTGTCATGTCATGTTTTTCTCAGGATCACTATTACAGGGAACATTCTAATTCATGTTAGAAATGTGCTAAAACATGTTAGAAACATGCTAATTCATGCTAGCCGTGTTGTAAACATGTTAGAAATGTGGTATAATCATGTTAAAACATGCTAGCAACATGCTGAAAATGCTAAACATTTTAGAAACACGCTATCACAGTGATAAACATGCTAAAATGCTAGCAACATGCTAATTCATGCTAGCCATGTATTGAACATGTTAGAAACATGCTAGCATAGTGTTAAACATACTAGCAACAACGTTGAAAATGTTAAACATCAGAAACATGCTAGCATAGTGTTAACATGCTAGATGCATGTTAAAAACATGCTAACAGCATGCTAATGTTTGTTAGCAGCATGATAAGGGTTAGTCATGTCTTAAAACATACTAGTAAATGCCAAATCATGTTAGCCATGTGCATGTTTCTTTTTTCGGAGGCTGCACCCTCTGGAGGTTGCATTTGTAGGCTGCATGTACGTCATTAAGGATGTTTTATTTAAGAAAAGTAACCACAATAAAATCGATTGTTATTTCTTGTGAGATGTTAAATGATGTAATTTTTATTTTATTTTATTTTTTTACTTTGCAATTTCATGGTTACTTTTCTTAAATGAGAATGTCCCAATGATGTATGCAGCCTTCAAATGCGACCTCTGGAGGATGAAGTGAGATGCAGCTGTGCTAACAAAATGTAAGCATAGTGTTAAAACATGCTAGAAACATGTTAAACGTTATCAACATGTTAATTCATGTTAACAGTGTGCTAAAAGATGTTTGCCATGTGGTAAAACATGCTAGAAACATGCTAGCAACATGTTAAAAGATGTTTCCAGAGTGCTAAAACATGCAACCAATATTATAAGTCAAGTTATTCTAGTAACATGTTAAAACATGTTAGCATTGTGGTAAATCATGTTATCAATGCTACAACATGACAACAATGCGTTAAATCATGTTAGCGTTATTTTATTGACTTTCTCTAACTTCTCTGAGTAAAACCTTCAAACTTAAACCTTTTTATAGTTATTTTAAACTTTCAGTCCCGGCTTTGTCAAGCCAACATCAAAGTTTGTCATCAAACATTCCTCATCTAGTTATTAATGTGTAACAGCATTTCAGCTGCAGTAGCTGCACTGATTCCACTTTGTTATTCTGTGATTCCACTTGGTGGTGATTAGCCTTAGTGATTCTGTGACTGATTCTCTCTCAGTCTCTCTCTCTCATTGTGTTCTCTTGTGTCGTCCTGTTTCAGGATCACTATGACTGGGGCCTGCGGGCCATTAAGTCGGTGCTGGTTGTGGCCGGGTCGCTGAAGAGAGGAGATCCAAGCAGAGCGGAGGATCAGGTGCTGATGAGAGCGCTGAGAGACTTTAACATCCCTAAGATCGTGACTGACGACATGCCTGTGTTCATGGGCCTGATCGGGGATCTGTTCCCAGCGCTTGACGTGCCCCGCAAACGGGACATGGACTTTGAGAAATTCGTCAAGCAGTCTGTGCTGGATCTCAAGCTGCAGGCTGAGGACAACTTTGTTCTGAAGGTGATCTACATACTGATATACTGATCTATCTGTATATTTATTTTGGAAAACTTTTACTTCACTATATTGCATAATATTATTTTCTCCACTTCATTTCATAAAACTATATAATTCCTCCTTATTTCAAACTGAAGAATTCACCGCTTCCTCTGAGATGCAAGAACGATGTCTGATTCATGAACTGATTGATTCTTTCTAATGAATCTGCTGAATCGGTTAACAAATCATCACTATATGGTATATTATTTCGAGTACGTCATCCACCACTGATTTTATGCTACATTTTTACTCAAAATTCATCAAAAAAAAAAAAAAAAAAAAACATAATATGAAATTTATTCATTATCCATTGACAAAAATGTCAGTAGAATTTGGAATCGACAGAAGAGTCTATTAATCAACCAAGTGGACATTAATCAATTTTAAAATGATCAACATTATTTGACAGTCACAACAAACGATATCGGTAATTTCAAACATTGGACAGCCAATGACTTAATATAGTGATTAATCAGCTAAGTGTTGCTACAGGAGTTGTGTGAGGTGTTTTGAAAGCAAGCGTCATCTCTCGCTCCAGGCTTTCTGTCCTCATCGAGGAATGAGAAATGAAGAAGCCGATCAGAACACTTCGAGCACTGATGGGAAATTGCTGTCGTTTCAGTCCGCTCTCATACTCTGTTCCAGACAGCCTGTCAATTTGTGCATTTTTTGGCACATTACTTACTCTGGTCCCTTTTGAGATTAGTATCGTTTGAGGAGAAACAAAACAACGATTTCGAAATTTACATCTTCGGACTAGTGATAACTATTGACCTCTCGTCAGTTTGTGATTGACAGGCAGCCTGGAGGTTCATCAGGACTCAAAGAATCATCCACTTAACCAGTCCAGTCCTGATCCATGCCACGCTAGCATTTTTTCTTCTTCGGGTTGCACATTGTCTTCCTTTTAGAGCCATAAACCTGCTGTTGTGTTTCAAGCAAATAGACATTAGTGTCAAAGCATTTTGGATGTGGTTTTATTGTGGATAGTTTGGGATAGTAGAAGATAGCAGGAATTACAGTGTAATAGCGCCTCTAATTCTGAGCATTAGGACGAGCTCTGGATGTCAGCCGCAGCGTTCAGCAGAGCCAGGGGAAATAAGTGCAATCTCACACGGGTCAAAGAGCCACAGAAACAACATAACAGCACTCCATCAGCAGAGGCCGGCGATCCACCGCGTGTTTAACCCCTTCACAGTGAGAGGAGAGACGTGGGTCAGTGTAATGCTCCCCGTCTGACCATCTGCACTCTGATTGGCTGGAGGGCAGGTGCGAGAGGAGGATGGGGCGCGTTCTTAAGTCTGACTTTAGCCACATCTCTAAAAGATATCAGATCAAAGCAGCAATCAGCAAACCCTCAGAGATACCAAAGCAGCGCTGAACAGCCCGACAGGGAGCTGCATCAATGCCATTGATTGAACATGCCATCAGATCCAAGAGGAAAATCTCGCACTTCTGCTGCGCTTGGCTCTCGAAAGGAAACGGTTCACTGTAAAAATGTTTATCATACTCATAATGCTCCAGCAATGTAATTGTGGTGTTTCAACCGCGGTAAAACTACAGTTTGTGTACTTACAGTTGTAATGTGTCATTAGGAAACACTCTGTAGTATGTCCGTCAGAGTTTTGGCAGCTACCATATTTCCTTGAATAGAAGTCATGTTTTTATCATCTGGAATGTCTTATAATGACTATATAATACCGTTAGAGATCAAGCATGCGTAATGTAATTTACTATATTCGTGTGGGGAAGTCATGGGCTAATGGTTAAAGAGATTGATTCCTAACCCTAAGGTTGTGGGTTCGAGTATTGGGCCGGCAATACCATGACTGAGGTGCGCTTGAACAAGGCACTGAACCCCCAACTGCTCCCCTGGCGCTGCAGCATAAATAGCTGCCCACTGCTCCAGGTGTGTGTTCACGGTGTGTGTGTGTGTTCACTGCTGTGTGTGTGCACTTTGGATGGGTTAAATGCAGAGCACGGATTCTGAGTATGGGTCACCATACTTGGCTGTATGTCACGTCACTCATAGAATGTAATTCTGGGGTAAATTACATCTATTCTATGGTGCGTACTGTAATTTACCATAGAAATATGTTTCTTTTTTTGTTTGTATAACTGTTTTAACAACCTTTATAGCACAATCTATATAAAAGTGGCATTTTTTTAGAACCATATGCTGCATATGCTCACCTAGATCAATCAAGTTTTGGGTTTTAGTTTAGGTTAGCTTTTTGGTATATTGGCCATGTCCATTTTTAAATGACCCTGTTATACAGTATCTAACCAAAGTGTAAAGTTCAATTTTTTTTGGATAATTGTTGACCTAGAGAGTCTAGAGAATTGTACCTCAGGGTTTTTCAGAAAGCCTAGGAGTAGTTCGCAAAAGTAGGTTTTTCACAAAATCTCAAATATTTAACAAACAATTTTATTGACTGATGCAAAGGTGTTCAGAATGAGACGATCTATCATATGATATGAATACCATGTGTATGTGTGCAAAGTTGCGAAATATTCAGCCGTTTACACACTTGAAAAATGTGATATCGCCCCCCAGTGACTGATTTCTTTCAAATTTTCTCACAGACCAAGGGCCGTGAGTCAAACAGGCCCACAAGTTTCATTCTGATTGGTCTCTCTGTTAACCCCAATATAATAGGTGCACAAAATTCATTGGCTGATGGCGGACACATTTTTTGATATACAAGAATGTGCTCATAGACAGCCGTTGCACTTTGGACACAGACACTGCATGTGAATTGTCAAGTTAACGGATACATAGTTATAGCCATTTTTATGTTTTTGTCCTTTTGTAGCACCACACAGTGGCCAGACACTGCATTTTAAATTTTTCTTATGTGACCTCAGATTGAGGTCTTACATTTGCGTATTAAGTTTGGTGTAAATATCTCATTCGGCAGAAAAGTTATAGCTGTTTTAGGAAAAGTGGCCCTGCCTCTTTTGAACATTTTGGTGTTCATTTGTGTAGGTTCCTCTGCGTTTTCTTCTGGTTCCTTTTGGTGTTCCTCTGCTTTTTTTTTTTTTTTTTTTTTTTTTTTTTTTTTTTATAATAATTTATATTCAGTCTGCAGATAATTTTTCTGCAATGGTTTGGTTCCAATCAGGTGAAAAACCTAGAACTAATTTGCAAAAGTGTTTTTCAAAAACTCCAAAATAGCCGAAATTGTTCATCTTGATGATATAAGACAAGCTGTGACAAACACTTTAGGAGTTATAGTTTTTGTACTTTAGATCCCTGTAGCACCCCTGTTAGGCCAATCCGGGCAAGCCTTGGTGACGTTGTGGACTGACTGCGATCTTTGAAAATCTTAACAATTACAATTGGATGTCAGGGCAAAGTGCTTGAACCCCTAATTATTTCATTAATTTTTATCAAATACTACTGAAAAACTACATGTCAGGAACAACCAGTTAGAAACATGAGTGATTCTCAGTCTCACTGTGAGTATGATTCACTAAATACAGTATAACTGACTCATGAGTGAATCACACTGCTCAGAATGCTCCTTATGTGCAAAGAAGAGCAAAGCTTATTAATTTGTGCTGTAGATTCAGTTCTGTCTGGTGATGCTAGTGGTGCAGACACTACAAACTTTGCCTTTAAACACATCAAATGTTTGAATTGTAATGTTTCATTAGCAGTATTGAGTCTTCACTGTAGGAAACAGAGAACTGTTTCAGATGTGCATTATTAAAACAATACCACAGTGACAGACTGTCCGCTCCTGCGGGACTGCAGATGCACCCGGCCCCTTCCCAAAACTGAACTCACACACAGCTTCACTGTCTGCCTGTTTGCCAGAGGTGCCATTAAACAGCACAGGGAAGAGACTTCTCGAACTTTTTGTTTTGAAATGTTTGGCGTGAAGTCACAGCGGTGCTGAAAACCACTAGATACTTTGACAGGCCGGATCTGCTGAAACTGCTTTTAGCCAGCCCTGCTAGTTTGTCTCTCCTGTGTGCTCTTTATAGCAGAAACACCGAAACGGTCGTGTTCTGAGTGTGATGTGTGTCTGTGTTTCAGGTGGTCCAGCTGGAGGAGCTGCTGGCTGTCCGTCACTCCGTGTTCGTGGTGGGAAACGCCGGCACCGGCAAATCGCAGGTCCTCAAGTCTCTCCACAAGACTTATCAGAATATGAAGCGAAGGGCCATGTGGGCCGACCTCAACCCCAAAGCAGTCACCAACGACGAGCTGTTCGGCATTATAAACCCGGCCACGCGCGAATGGAAGGATGGTGAGGGCCGATGCCGTTTCCAGTGCTTTCATCACAGCCCAGTGCCAGACTCAACAGGTGTGCTTTTCCCCCGCAGGCCTGTTTTCTAATATCATGCGTGAGCTGGCCAACATCAGTCACACTGGGCCCAAGTGGATTGTGCTGGATGGTGATATCGATCCGATGTGGATTGAGTCACTGAACACAGTAATGGATGATAACGAGGTAAAGCCGAGAGAGCCGAGCCAAGACAGCATGTGATCTTTCTCAATATGAGTTTAGGTGTCTTTATGAAAGAGAGCGCATGAAACCAGCCTCACCTTTATGTGACCTTTCTCTGAGATGACACGTGTGTGTGTGTGTGTGTGTGTGTGTGTATGTGTGTGTGTGTATAGGTGCTGACGCTGGCCAGTAATGAGAGGATTCCTCTGAACCCGAGCATGAGGCTGGTATTTGAGATCAGTCACCTCCGCACTGCCACTCCAGCCACTGTCTCCAGAGCCGGTTAGTGCTCAAACTAACTAACTAGCTAACTAACTGTAATGATTCTGCTAATGTTACAGGAATTTAAAACACTGCTTCCCCAATAATGAGATTTGTTTTTTTTTTGTTGTTTTTTTTTTTTTGTTTTTTGTTTTTTACAAAAAAACATCTCTGTTTGATGTAATATAGTGTTGCATGGGTACTAATCAGACACCTTCATCTAAAAAAATCCACTCTCATATGCCATATGGAGCATTAGGAATCAGATGAAATTTAATAAAATGAGTCACAGATTCTTGCACGTCATGCATGCTTTTTTATTTTTTGCAGTGATGCAATGTACAAAATAATATAAGAATATTAATATTTGTAACGTTAATGTTTTATTATTATTGATTTATACATTTTATTTATTTAAATATTTTAAATTATAATTTAATTTATTTTATTATATAAAATGTAGTTTTTTTGTGGTATTCAGTGTACAGGGTTAAAATTCAGTGTAATATGTTCAAATGCTTTTTTATCTATCTATCTATCTATCTATCTATCTATATATATATATATATATATATATATATATATATATATATATATATATATATATATACATATATATATTATTTTTATTGCTATTTTTTGGCAGATACTTTAATCCAAGCAATTTAAATTGTATCTGAGATGGACATTTTATTTTAGATTCCATCTCTTTCTTTCTCTGGGAGTCACACTCATGACCTTGGTATTGCTAGAACCATTCTCTATTATTTGAGCTACAGGATTTTTTTGTTACTGTAATTGAGATCTGAGCGTAGTTATAGCTAAAATGTAGTAATGTAGAGTTAATTGAAGCAAACTACTTTTAAAAGGGTAGCTTGACGGTCAAACAATCACCTCAATTTGAAGCTACAAATAAATTAAAGACTAAAATCTAGTTAAAAACTACAGCTTAAGTATCTTGTACAACACGTCCTAGTCTGCATTACACTGAGCCAATAAATAACACCCTGAATGAGATCCCAAACTTTTAATCTCATTATTTTATTTCAAAGCTTTTATTTTCATGATTTAACTTGTGTGTTTAGGCTGGAATTCTCCTGTGTGGTGTTTTGTAGATGGGAGGTGTGTATTTTGGGTGGAAGCCAATCTGACCATTCTGTTTGACAAGTACCTCCCATCATGCCTCGACACGCTCAGGTCAAGGTAGAGTCATGAATGATTCTTGTCGTGACCATATCCGTCCAGTTAAAAATCACGTGCCTTTTCTGAATTCTGATCGTAAACACTTGGCTCGTTAATATTAATTACAGTATAGGTCCCATAACGGAGAGTTCTATGATTAAGCAATGTCAGCATGAACTAATTAATATTCATGAACTTTCTACGTGCTTCATGCAGCCTCTGCACAGAGATGCTGTCACAGTTTTTATTCATTTTTATTCTTTTTTTCAGCTTTCGTTTATTTCAGCTTCAGGAAATGCAGCTAGAGCCAAATGTGTATTTTGAAATGTAAATCAGGTGTGTGTGTGTTTGTGCTGTTTTCTCTCCTGCTCCAGATTTAAGAAGATCATCCCGATTCCTGAGCAGAGTATGGTCCAGATGCTCTGCTTCCTCCTGGAATGTCTCCTGATCCCAGAACACACCCCTCCAGACAGCCATAAGGATCTCTACGAGCTCTATTTTGTCTTCGCAGCCATCTGGGCCTTCGGAGGAACCATGTTCCAGGATCAGGTGGATCTGATGTGACTAAACTACCGACTGAGCCTTAAAGTGGCACACACAAACTGCTGTGTATTCTCATTTCCACATGATTTCATCATGAATAATGGCTGTTTTGTAATGTGTGTGTGTGTGTGTATGTTTGCTGCAGCTGGTGGATTACAGGGTGGAGTTCAGTAAGTGGTGGGTGACAGAGTTCAAAACCGTGAAGTTTCCGGCTCAAGGAACCGTATTCGATTACTACATCGATCCCGAAAGCAAAAAATTTGAACCCTGGTCAAAAATGATTCCCAAATTTGTGATGGATCCTGACATCCCTCTTCAGGTGGGTACTGATGTGTTGTGTTTGCAGTTCTACAAAGTGTTTATTAACCAAGGACAGCAGTCTGGCAACACTTGCACTGTAAATACTACAATGTTGACAATACTATATGTGCAGCTATGACGTCTACATAGTCAGTGACTCCAACAGCACTCCTCACATGAAAGCAGTGTTATTTCATTCTCTTTTTTTCTCAATAAAACTGGACAAAATGATAAACTGACCATAAAAATTCTAAAATAAAAATGGTTAACTAATACATTTTAAAAAAGCAAAATAGAATGAAGATGACAAATAAAACATATAAATACTAGAATCATACAATTCCAAGATACTATATAAAAGCCAGACAAAATAGTTGGATTACCGGTGTTATTTTCTACAGTATGTATATTAGTAATAATTTATATGTACAGTGGTGGCTAAAATTATGAGAACACTAGTATTTTCATCAGCTAAACAAAAAAATAGTCAGTTGTTTCTATCTTTTGATGTAGTGTTTCAGTATGAAATATCAGTTTATATTTCCACTCATTCATTTCACCATTGATTTGAATAATCCAGTGAGATTTTTGTTTGCACAAGAAGTCTGACAACAACCAGTGCTCTGATCTCATCATCATCATCATCATCCAGTCTGTCTGGACTGACATGAAGAAACAGAACAAACTGAGACAGACTAAATCCAGAAGAACTGTGACAATGTCTCCAAGATGCTTCAAGAAACCTTACCTGCAAATCTACCTGAAAAACTATGTGCAAGTGCACCGAGGGCAAGAGCTGCTTTAAACACAAAGGCTGGTCACACCAAATGTTGATTTAATTTAGTTAATAGAAAAAAAGCATCTTGGAGACATTGCCACAGTTCTTCTGGATTTAGTCTGTCTCAGTTTGTTCTGTTTCTTCATGTCATTTTCCTCATTGAAATGTTCAATATATATATATAAACATTGTAAATTTCACATTTATATTTGAAATAAATAGACATGAAAATTAAAGATATATTATTTAATTAATTCATGTATTTTCATTTTCAGTTTATTTTATTTTCAATTCCAGCTGGCATTTATCTTATCCCAGGAGGTTAACAAGCTTTTTTTAATGGTTTTGGTTTTAGTTTCTAATTAGGTTTTTAAATAGATGTGATTAACCATCCTTCTGTACCATATTTTTATTCATATTGTAATATATTGAATGAATTATTTATGCATATTTATTTATTAGTCTCAATCTGTCTACTGTCTGGGATGTTTTTTGTCTTGAGACGCACTGTTTATACCTTATGGAGAAAAGATGCTGTACACATGACGCTTCTTAGAATTTGGCAACATCAAGTGATCTTGAATCTGGCTCACAGTGCTGCATACACAAGCAGCTCATGATGGCCATCATCTGAAAGTTGTTGAGTTATGAAGGTCGTTGTGTTTGTGTCCTGCAGGCCTGCCTGGTCCACACCACAGAGACCATCCGTGTGCGCTACTTCATGGACCGTCTGTTGGAGAGGAGGCGTCCGGTCATGCTGGTGGGCAACGCCGGCACCGGAAAGTCTGTTCTGGTGGGAGACAAACTGGGTTCTTTAGACCCGGAGAAATACGCCGTCAAAAACGTACCCTTCAACTATTACACCACGTCAGCCATGCTACAGGGTGTGTGTGTGTGTTTTCAGAAACATGATGTCTCTGCTTTCTTCCATTAGACCCTGAACGCAGAAGTGCAACTTCAAGCCCTTTTGACAGTGACAGATTCTTGTGATCTAAAGCAAACACTCCTGCCACATTCCTCCCGGCATCCGCTGTTTTTGTGCCGTTGTCCTTCACTGTTTTTGCAATCTGTTGGTTTGATATTTATGACTCTGCAGCATGTTTAGCCATGTGTCCGTTCACTCACTCAGACGCATTACAATCATAATCACATTCTTTAGCCTTAGTTTATTAATACATATGCTTTAGTATAATTAAAGACTAGGATGCAAAATAAGCTCTGGAATTGTAAAAAAAAAATATATTCAGGATAAATTATTATGTAAAAATATGATATAAAAATAAGATATAATTTAAATTATATAGTAATTATTTTTATAGGTATTTCGTTTTTCTTATTTTATATGAATTCCGCAATCTTTATTGAACTTAGTTATGATGTTTATATGGTGATTGCTAAAAAATAATAATTATATTTTAAAATTATATATATATATATATATATATATTAGTGCTGTCAAACGATTAATCACATCCAAAAGAAAAGTTTTTGTTTACTTAATATATGTGTCTGTACTGTGTATATTTATGTATATATAAATACACACACATGCATGTATATATTTAAGAAAAATTTTAAGTCTATATATTAACTATATTTATATATGATATAATTTATATAAATATATACATGTAAATACACGTAAATAATTTCAAAATATATGCTGTATGTGTGTGTCTTTATATATACATAATAAATATACATAGTAGACACACATATGTAAACAAAAACTTTTATTTTGGATGCGATTAATCATTTATATTTATATAAATGTATATATATATATATATATATATGTGTGTGTGTGTGTGTGTGTGTGTTTACTGTATATATATAGCATTTAAATGGGTATCATGGGTAACTGGGTTGCAAGTTGTAAAGTTACAAATGAACCTAAATGAAGTTTTAACTCAGTAGGAGCTAGTTAGTTTTAAATAATTAAATAAATAACATGATTGACTACAGTTTGTGTAAAAAATACAATGTTTCTTTTTTTTCTGATCTTGCTGTAGAAGGGATCCAATCTGTGTTTTTTTCTTGGGAGTCAATTAAAAGATGTTACATTTGTAATATTGCTAAAATGAATAATATCCATTGAAATGCATGTAATTTAAACGAAACAAAGTTAAAATAGCTTTTGCACACTGAGCTGAATATCATTTCAACAGATTGTTAAAAATATGACCTGTCAAAACCAGTTTTAATGTGCTGATACAGACATTAAATGATAATGTTGTTAGATAGTACTTTATAAAACATATCTAATAGTCAAACCCTCTTCGTTGCCATCCTATTTTTCATGCACTGCAGTTTTCTTGTTAAGTTTCTTCACTTTGATGAGACTTCGTCTATGAACTCATTAACTTCATGTAATTGTGTTTGTTAAATCTGTGCTCACAAAGCATTTGAGAAACGAGCGTCTTCCCTGCAGCTGTTTTAGAGAAACCCTTGGAGAAGAAGGCAGGGAGGAACTACGGGCCACCGGGCAACAAGCGCCTCATCTACTTCATCGATGACATGAACATGCCGGAGGTGGACGCGTACGGGACGGTGCAGCCGCACACGATGATCCGCCAGCACATGGACTACAGCCACTGGTACTGAGCGTCATTTATCACACGATCTGACACAGACACACTTGTTATGATGGTGTTCCTTTGCTCAGGTGGATCGTTTAATTGCTACATTCATGGCTTTGGTTACATGAGTGTTTTATGGTGTTAACCAGCATACAATTAAATCCATATATATTTGGACACGGGCACAATTTTTATAATTTAAGCTGCTGACCAAAACATATTGAAGTTACAGTTATATAATGGATTCTAATCAAAATATCAAAATTGAACATTTTATTTATAATTATATTTATTTGTCCAATTACATTTGAGCCCCTGAAAATGGGGGGAACTGTGTATAAAAAAGGTTGGAATTCCTAAGCATTGTATGTTATATTTTTGTTCAACCCCTTAAATTAAAGTCTAAAGTCTGTGCTTTAATTTCATTTTAAAACTTTTCTGGTGGCATACAGAGCCGAAAATCTGAAAATTGTGTCAGTGTCCGAATATATATGGACCTAACTGTGTATATGATCCGGGTGGAGGGTCTGTTAGATCTGAGATGAGCTGAGAGCAGCTGAAGTCAGTGTATCTGTGGGCCGCAGTGGCTTTAGCGCAGACGCGCCGCGCATACAGAGCGTGTTTGTGTGTGACTGACGAGCGCCGTGTCCTCTCAGGTACGATAGGAGCAAGCTGCAGCTGAAGGAGATTCACAATGTGCAGTACGTGTCCTGCATGAACCCGACGGCCGGCAGCTTTACCATCAACCCTCGCCTGCAGGTACTGATATCAGAGAGATTCTACAGCAGAGCTCGCTGGCACTACATGTGTTTGTTTTGCTATAACGTCTATTGATTTTCTATCAGGTTAATGATATTTTCCATCACCTAACCCCACCCCTAAACTTACCCATCACAGAAACATATGCAAAACAGTAGATTTACATAAAACATGTTTTGGCTGATTTATATACCTTTAGTAGTAGGAACCAGTACAATGTCCTCACTAGTGGGTTGTCAGAGCATTTTATAATATACTGTAAGGCTGATGATACGTACATGGGGCAACTTTTTGAGCAATGCTGCTTGGGCATTTTCCCACTGAGAATGGGTAACAAATTTTTCTCTGGATACTTTAGATCAGTCGTGAGCCCTGTGTCTCAGCTAGTTGCCCATTGACATTCGGTCATTTGGTCCTCACAAGTACAGTCACACACACACACACACACACACACACACACACACACACACACACACACACACACACACACACACACACACACACACACACACACACATGCTGCTGTTTAGAAGATAATTTAAAAACTATACTGTTAGATTAAGATGATATGAGTCATAAGAAATTTACACTACTGATCTATTGTTTTAAAATGTTTATTCAGCAATGATACATTATATTGATTAAAATGTTATTTATAAAAAAAAAAAAAAAAATTAGATGAACTTTCAGTTCATCAAAGAATCCTGAAAAGCAAAAAAGTATAACCGTTACCACAAAAATATTCAGCAGAACTGTTTTCAACATTGATAATAATCAGAAATGTTTCTTGAGCAGCAAATCAGCATATTAGAATGATTTCTGAAGAATCATGTGACACTGAAGACTGGAAAATTCAGCTTTGATCACAGAAATAAATGACATTTTACAGTATATTCAGAAAATAGCTATTTTAAACTGTAATAAGTTTTTTACTTTTTAAAAAGTAAAAAGTTTTATAGTATTACTGTATTTTTATGTAAATACATGCAGCCTTAGTGAATATAAAAGACTTCAGTTCAGTACATTTCACCCAAATATGAAATCTGTGTCATCATCATCTAAACTTGTACGTGGGTCTTTCTTCTGCCGAACACATATTTTGAAGAATGTTGGGAATCAAGCATGATACAGCGTATAATTGTATTTTGTAGATGTATGATACAATATGAGCTGTTGAAACGGAAGCGTGTGGTTTAATGACGGTGACGGTTTATTTCAGAGGCATTTCTCGGTGTTTGCACTCTCGTTTCCCGGTGTGGATGCTCTGAACACCATCTACTGCAGCATCTTGAGTCAGCATCTGCGCGGCGAGGGATTCCCAGCCGTTCTGCAGAAGAGCTGCTCTCAGCTGGTCCAGCTGGCCCTGGCCTTCCACCAGCGCATCACCGCAACCTTCCTGCCCACCGCCATCAAGTTCCACTACATCTTCAACCTGCGCGACCTCTCCAACATATTCCAGGTACTCCGATCACACTCCAGCTGACTCCAGTTGGGATCTTTCAGTGATAAACTAAACATTAATCCTGGCAATCAGTGTGAGGAAATGACTTACCTGCTGTTCCGTCTCGCTCTTTCCAGCTGGAGAAAGTTTTATAATCTGGTCTGTGTCTAATATTCGTTTTATACAAGTCATGAGCTCTGAGTTTGAAGAGAACAATTTCTCTCTAACACTTTGAGATGAGATGCAGATTGATTAACTCTAGAACAGGTCATGAAAACACACTGTCAGAAAGCCACCTATCAGCTTCTGATGTGTTTCTCTTTGCAGTCAGAAATGAATAATTAATTCACCCGTGAATTTTTTGCACATTCTGACAAAAGGCATAAAATGACTTAATGCATAAAATGTATTTTTTCTTCTAACTAGCAGACACGCTTGTGGTCACATTTAAATCCACTCCATTCTCAACCTAGTTAAGGAAGTCAACATCATTATCCAGATGCATAAACAGTTCAGTCCTTCCACCTTTTAAGTGCGGCTCTGCTGTCCCAGTTCTTGTTATTGTGCTGGATTAGACCTTTGGATTTCATTGTTTTAAAACAGCTTTACTGAGCCCTGTTTCCTCGCTTTAGCGATGATGAAAGCTGGAAAAGAAGAGAATAGCCTCTGAAGCTCTAGTCATTGTTGTGGGTGCAGTCGGAGTAATGAAGCGAAATGAGAGCGGGAGAAAGGAGCAGATGAGACGCAGCTGAAGGAACATTTGAAGTGCGGCCCTTAGTTCTGCCTTACTAATTCAGCTCACAGTTCAGCTGCCGGAGGACAGAGACACACCACTGCCTCACAGCGGATCTCACGACACGTTCCCTCTGAGCTTTCCATAAGGCTCCGTCTGCAGCTCGATCTTAACTGCATGTTCAGTGTTTCTGTTGAATCTAGACAGCGGCGATCGCCGGTTATTTCTCGGACCTCTTTAATTGGTTGGCGATACAGAGTATTAAAAGTCTCCTGTTACACTGAAAGGGCCCCAAAGGCACAATCTTATACAATTTGTTTTTGTGAACTCTTTAAATAAAATTAAAAGGCAGCCTGTTTGTCCCTCAGTCAAGAAATAGTTTCCCATTTTAATAAAGTTTGGTGGAAAACTTTTCATTTTTCAGATGCTGCCGGTAGGTACTTCATTTCAGCGTGGCGATTTTGGTGTGGTGTTTAATTTATAGCCCGGGTGTTGGGGTGTGGTCGTTTATTTAGGTTCCAGCTGTGAGTGATTGCAGTGCGGTGATTTATGTCATCAGAGCGGAGTTCCTCAGGCGCTGTCCGGCCGTGACTGGACCTGTATCTCACTGAGCAGCGATGGGCCATCGGTTTGATTTATTTGTTTTCAAAGGAGGCTCATCTCTGTGGAAATGGCATCTGAAGAGCTGCGTGTGCGACTGAGATTCACTGCAGTGCAGGAGCGCAGAATAATGAACAGCAGCAGCAGGTTCAGCTTTATGGAGCATTCACAGCTTTAGAATTTAATCAATTCATCTGAATTGGGGTGTTTTGGGTAGTTTTCCTCTCTGCCTTTTTTATTATTAAGTGAACTTTTTTTCTTTTTTGTTTCTTGTCTTGTTGGCAACTTTGTCTGAAACAAAGCCTATTTTAAATTTTAAAAGCCTACTATGTATGGATTATCCCAGACTTTTAGTTGTAAAAACTGTTAAAACAAAGAGTGATTAACAATAATGTGTATATATCAAAATTTCTAAGAACATATGAATAAAATAATACATTTAAGACAAATAAACAATTTCGTATTGTATATATTCACTAGGGATGTAACTAGTTACCGCAGGCCGTCTGAAAACCGATTCAAATATGTGACGATTCAAATTGAGATGCTAAACAAATCATGATTCAATTAGGGGTAGGAGTTTATATAAATGTATGTCTGAGGGGAACTTACTGTCTTTAGAAAAGATTAGATGGTATTTTTTCTTTTCATCTTTCCTCTGTATAATGCATATTAAAGTTCATAAGTGCAGCGCTGCTTTGTTTACAGCAGAAACCAAGGAAACGCTTTAGTGCTGGCAGAGAGTGAATCTGCATCTCGTTCAGCTCGTCCACTGTTTCTGTTTCAGGCAGATATTTTTATGTATAGTTTCACAAAACTGAAGTCAAATCATTCTGTTTTTGCTTAAAATTTTTAAATTATACAAACAAATTTAGATTAAAAACTGCTCATGTTGCATGTATGCAGCATCTTTGTTTGGATCATGATTAAAATGCAGTGGTTGTCTCCTATTTTAAATGGAAAAAGCACAGACAAAAAAAGCCTTAGTTTTTTTATATGAAGAGTTTTCTTTTATTTGTGTTACTTATATATTTGGTTTGGGGCTTGCTTTAAAATTTCAATTTGTTATTAGCATTTACATTATATTAAAAAATTTTCATTTAGCAGACACTTTTATCCAAAGTGACTCACAAATGAGGACAATAGAAACAATCAAGTTTCTTGCAAGTGCTATATTAGTATATTATTATAGTTTTATATTTCAGTTTCACAAAGAAACATGCAGCATTTTGTCAAAGCAATAATAAAAGGACACATTTCATTTATAATTTGTCTTAAATCTCATTTTGTTGAAAAAAAAATCATGAATCAGATCGAACCGTGACTTGAGTGAATCGTTACATCCCTAATAATCACAGTGTATTTTGTGAAATCTTTTATATCAGTCTTTACAAAAATTACAACAGGAAATCATTTGTGTATGTATGTGCAATTATTTTTATTTTTTTTACATTTTTATATTTACGCTGTAACCACAGAGTGTGATGAAATGTGTAAATGTCTAATTTTGCATGTGTAAATGTGGTTCAGAAAAAAAAAAAGATTGAGAAAAAAAAGACTGAGAATGTGCAAAGTTTGTTTTAAGGTTGTTTATATTCTGATGAAACATCCAGGAATGTCGAGTAGATTTAGAAATGTATGGAATAGCAGGTTTGCTGGATGGTCGATTAGGATTCAATAGACATGTCTATTGCAGTTTTATTGATTATAAGTTTGATTCATGGTTATACTGTTTCGAGAGCTTTTATGTAGTTTCAACAGAGGAAGAAAGCATCTGAACGTGGTGTGTTCAGACAGGTCTGTGCTAGATTAGAGCTCATTCTCCAGTGAAATCAGACAGATGCTCGCTGTAAATCCAGCGTCAGACACTGTGTATGGACGGTGTATGGACTCTGGGTCAGACCTCATCCTCCTGATGGTTAATCAATATGAATTTGAGTTCAGGTTCATACCAGATGATGCTTTCAGGGATCCATTCGAGCATGCAGGATGACTACTGGTCTTACCCGAGGTTCCCAGGTCAATTTTTTGATCGATCTTCTTATTTTGGACATTGATGATAGTGTCTCGGTCACTTTTAAAGACCTGTAGCAGTGTAGTGTTCTGTAGTACATTGACACAAAGGATGTCAATGTTTTATAATGATGAAGTTCTGGTGCCTGAAATCCCCCTTAGTCTCTTTAGACCATGGTAGAGTTTAAAGTGGTGCAATGTACAGTATTAGACGGATCAGTTATAGTTCTTTTCCAAAATCAGTGGTTTGTTCTTCTCTCTTTACACTCCAACAGTTCTGTGTTTTTGAACATCTTTCCCCATTGAATTGTAATGATGTCTGCACTTTTATGCTTTTGTTTTATTGCTTTACCACTGAGTAGTTTGACATTTGAAATGTCTGGAGAAATGCTAACCCTGTTATTGCGGTTTGTCCATTTGATTTCAGGGCATCCTGTTTTGCACCAGCGAGTGTCTGAAGACTCCTCAGGACCTGGTGAAGATCTACCTTCACGAGTCCAACCGGGTTTACCGCGACAAGATGGTGGAAGACAAAGATTTCGACATCTTTGACAAGCTGCAGTCAGAAACGGTGAAAAAGTTCTACGAGGTGAGAGTTTGTTTGACTGGAGAGAGTCATTAAAGGCTAATGCTAATCAGAGAAAAACCCTGCCAGTCCAGCAAATTGGGGAAAAAATTATTTCTGCTGTTTTTGGCTCCTCCTGAGGCTCATGAGTGAATGCTCTGCAGGAAAGTGAAGGAAAGAAATCACACTTTCCTTCTTCACCTCTGCTCGCCTTTAAAGCAACATCTAATCACCTGACATACACACACGTGTTGATCAACACATGAAATACAAAGATTTCTGTTGGTTTTGGAGAGGTAAAGGTCTCCGACCCTTATGAATTCTCAAGGTGGAGATCGTTTGATTTACATGAGCTCGTTCCCAAGGCAGAAGCGCCCAACCTTAGTTATTCTCCTTTTAATAATTCATAGAGTTTTAAGGCTGCTTTTTATTCCCACCAGGATATGGAGGAGACCCTAGAGGAGACCAGGGCCATGAATATGTACTGTCATTTCGCCACGGGCATCGGTGAACCCAAATACATGGCGGTGCAGTCCTGGGGGAGCCTGAACAAGACCCTGCTGGAAGCTCTTGACAGCTACAACGAAGTCAATGCGGCTATGAACCTTGTTCTGTTCGAGGATGCCATGTCTCATGTGTAAGAGAGCCAGAAAGAGCTTCTGCTGATGGATGAACATCTGGGCACTACTTTAGACGTATACCAGAAAGCAGTTCGAGATCAGTTACGATAGTGTGCTATACAGCAAAACATGCTAAAACCCTCTGAGAAATCAACTTGATGAAAATTATTACGTATCTATAAATTTGCCCTTTGTAATTTGCACTCAAACGCATTTAGATGGACCTCTTTGGCGCATCTTGTGTTGTTTTTGAACGTCCACTGCTAACAATGATTATCAAGCAGTGTTTCCCACAGACTTAAACTCTATTTATGGTGGCACTTCCATGTTTGCATGTGTTTACTTCAAATTTCTTTAGAGAGAAGTATTATTTTTCCTACTTTTACCTAAAATAGGTTGGTGATAATATAAAAATAAATTAATTAATTAATAAATTCTGAATAAAAGTTGAATGTTGAATGAACAAGAATGTATAAAATGTAAAAAAGAAAAGAAACCAAAATGATTACAACAACTTCCTTAAAACCAATTAATTGACTAGCAACCCACCAACTAATTGATTTTTAAATTATGTACATGCAGTTTTGCATCCAGACCAAATCACTGGTGATATCTGGCTTTTGTGCCGATTCTGAACTCTACTGACAGAATAATAAACAAATCCGCTTTCATGTTTTTTTTTTTGTAAGTTAATTAAAATAAGTCTTCATTTCAGCATATTTTGCTGTCATTGGATTGTCCTGCTATGTAAAAAATCAGCATTAAACACACTAGATAATAAATACTATACATTGATAAACCAGTCAGCTAATCTTAGTGGTTGATTTTTCAGGACAAATATTTTCATGGAGTTAGGCATTACTCAGCAGGATGAAGTTTGATTCTTCCTCCGCATGACTCTGTTTGATCTCCTTAACCCTTCTGACCCTCGTCTCTTCTGCTTCAGCTGCCGTATCAATCGGATCCTGGAGTCTCCGCGGGGAAATGCTCTGCTGGTCGGGGTGGGCGGCAGCGGGAAGCAGAGCCTGACCAGGCTGGCGGCGTTCATCAGCTCCCTGGAGGTCTTTCAGATCACGCTGAAGAAAGGATACGGCATCCCTGATCTCAAGGTTCGCTCCGTTTATTAGCCTGAACCAAAACAAAACATGCTTGCAGAGTGGCTTGCATTGCTCTGAATCACACTGAATCTCCACTGAAACCGCTTGCTATTTGCCCTATCAAATATTCATTGTAATGCTCCTCCCAGAGTATAGATCACCTTGCTGCAAATTCACACTCTGCCCTGCAAAAGTCTGAAAAAATAATGGAATAATTAGCAATTATCAGAGGAGCTCTTGAGCACAATATGAGATTGCAGAGCTCATCAGCCTTCATGCCTGTAATGTTTCATCTCTTAGCGTTCTGCTGGGACTGTTCCAGGACGAAAAACCTCATGGCGTACGATTGTTGTTTTGTGTATTTTTAGAGCGATCTGGGCGCGTTGTACATTAAAGCTGGCGTGAAGAATATTGGCACGGTGCTCCTCATGACAGATGCCCAGGTCGCAGATGAGAAGTTCCTCGTGTTGGTGAACGACCTTTTAGCATCTGGTAAGCTTTGCTGTGTGTCTGTGCCCACTGGCATCACGTAGAGCTCGCTTTCTCTGCCAGATGATATGCATGGGGTATATTCTTGATGATATGGCTGGAAATATGAAGGAAATATAAGAAATATAAGCTTTTGCAGTCCTTCTTTGAAGAAGTTCAGAGATTGATTCAACAGTGTCTCTTATTTACACTTTTCTGTATGTTTTTCTGTATGTTGGTGAAAGAAAAAAAGGTATTTAAAGGGCTAGTTCACCAAAAAATTGTCATTTACTCACCCTCATGTCATTCCAAACCTGTATAAGTTGCTTTCTTATGTTGAACATAAAAGAAGATATTTTGAAGATTGCTGGTATCCCTTTAATAGAAATATTTTATCATAATCTATTAACAACAACAATAATAATAATAATAATAAAATATTAAATTGATAATGATGATTAATGTGTTTTTATTACTAATGAGATTTTTATTTTAGTAAGCAGTTGTCATTTGAATGAATTCATCGTTTTAAATTATTAAATATGAATTCAATGATTTGTTTGAATCTTCTCTGCTCAAGGAGCGTGTTTGTATGTTATTAAAAAAGGTATAATAAAATATTTACAGCATTATTTTTTAAAGATTAACAACAACAAACAACAGTATTCATAACTGTATTAAAATCATGATGATACAATGAATATCATTAATATGCATCATTGTTACTAATATGTATTTCATTTTAGCAAATTATTACAGTATGTAGGTAATTATTGCTTTTTAAATAATATATTGATCCATGTATTGTCCATCTTATGAAAAATTGTGTGGAAAACATAATTATAATTATTTTAACTGTATTTGCTTTAAACATTTTGAATCTACGTCACAGAGAATATTTGGTTGAAAAGATGGTTTTGTTAATTCAAATCACCCACTTAAATCATTTCTAAGTATGAAGTATGATTGTTTTATTTATATTTCCCAGGTCTACATGCTAAATCATGGCCTACTGTCATTTTTCAGAGTGCTTTATTATTTTCCTATGGTCTGTGGCATATTTATAATGCCGTTGGCTGTTTCCATCCTTCAGAGCGCTGTAATATTCCTTTGTAAGACTGATATCATGCTCTCAGATGTTGCCAGCATCTGTCTGACTGCTCTGTGTCCATCATCATCATTTTGTCTTCATCACAGGTGAAATCCCAGACCTCTTCCCTGATGATGAGGCGGAGAACATCATCGGTTCTTTAAGGAATGAAGTGCGTGGCCAGGGTCTGATGGACACTAGGGAGAACTGCTGGAAGTTCTTCATCGACCGTGTCCGTAGGCAACTCAAAGTACGTGAGCAGGAGTGATTCATGAAGCCTTTATACTCCCACAGCCTGTGAGAAAGATTAGGCTCCGAACTGCCTCTGTAAAGCTTCACACACAGAGTCTCAGCTCTCGCAATGTGACCAGATCAACACAAACAGAGAGGCGGTCTGTCTGAGGGCTGGTTCTGATGAACAGATGGACGGATAGATGGATGGGTGGATGGATGGACAAATAGGTTAACGGATGGATGGATGGGTGGGTGGATGGACAGACAGATTGATGAAGGGGTGGATGGATGGATGGATGGATGGATAGGTGGACAGCTGAATGGATGGGTGGATGGATGGATAGATGGATGGATGGATGTACAGATAGATGGTGGACAGAGATGGATGGATGGACAGATAGGTGGGTGGACAGAGATGAATGGATGGACGAATAGATGGACAGATAGATGGATGGACAGATGAATGGATGGATGGATAGATGGGTGGACAGATAGTTGGATGGATGGATGGATGGATGAATGGATGGACGAATAGATGATGGATAGATGGACGGTTAAATAAAATAGAATTAGAATAGAGAGTGCTAGAGTTAGAGGGTCAAATAAAGATGGAAGAGATGTGTTTTTAGCTGATTCTTGAAGATGGCTAAGGACTCAGCTGCTGGGATTGAGTTGGGCAGGTCATTGCACCAGGAGGGACGTTCACTTACAGAACTTACAGAACGCAAACTTCTAGAGGGCACATAACTCTGAAGTAGTGAATTGAGGGGTGCAGAGCCAGTGGTGGTTTTGTAGGCAAACATTAGTGCCAAGAATTTTATGCGAGCAGCTATTGGTAGCCAGTGCAAATTGATAAACAGAGGTGTGACCTGCATTCTTTTCGGCTCATTTAAAATTTATCTTGCAGCCACATTCTGGTTGGGACACCTGCCAAGACAGCATTGCAATAGTTCAGCCTGGACAGAACAAGGAGTTGTGAAGCATGTTCCCGAAAGAAAGGGCCTGATCTTCTTGATGTAGAATAAAGCAAATCTGCAGGAACGGGCAGTTTTAGCAGTGTGGTCTGAGAAATTCAGCTGATCATCAGTCATAACTCCAAGGTTTCTGGCTGTTTTAAACACTGGAGAACGTTTAACCAACACTGATGTTGTCCTACAGGTGGCGCTGTGTTTCTCTCCAGTGGGCAGTAAACTGAGGGTGCGCAGCAGGAAATTTCCTGCGGTGGTCAACTGCACCGCCATCGATTGGTTCCATGAGTGGCCACAGGAGGCGCTAGAGTCGGTCAGCCTGAGGTTCCTGCAGGACGTGGAGCACATCCAGGTGAGACGACCATCAACTCAGAAACAATACATCTTCATCAAATGGTTTTATCATGATTTCCTCAATACAGAACACTGAAGGTCTCAGCTGGTTAGACAAACGCACCTTTCCTACCACAGTAATGTGTCTCAATGTCATCTAATACATTCAAGAGCAAATGCAGAGTGTGATTTTTTTTTTTTTTTTTTTTGAGGTGCCTCAAGTCATGAAGAACATAATTAGATTGGCCAAGCGCTGTGCAGTCAGTTTCTGCATTATATTTCAGGGGAAAATTAAACAGCTGTGACATTTCTGGTAATATTCTGGTAATAATATTTCAAATATGAACTGCATTTTTTTTCACTGATCTAGCCAGAGGTGAAGGACTCGGTGAGTAAATTCATGGCCTATGTACACATTAGTGTGAACAAGACCTCAAAAGACTACCTGGCCAACGAGCGGCGATACAACTACACCACGCCCAAGTCCTTCCTGGAGCAGATCAAGCTGTACGGGAACCTGCTGGCACTCAAGAAGAAAGATCTGACCTCCAAGATGGAGCGACTGGAAAACGGCTTGGAGAAGCTCAACAGTACAACGGCTCAGGTGCGTCTCTTAGTGTGCCTGTTCAAAATCAGGCCCTTATCGTGTAATGTCAATGAACTATAAACCCAGAGTTACTCACTCTGCCTAGCATAATAAATGACAAGATAAATGTCTAATCACTTACTGGCATTTATGATTATTTGGCTGCTTCCAGTGAAATCAAGCGAAGCATTAGTTCTGGCATGTCACGTTAGTCAAGCTCACATTAGCTGACTCTCAGCTGATCCAGATCAGCCTATAGGGATGCGACACCTATCACAGCACCCATATATAAGGTCCTTCAGTACAGTATTATCAGCAGCTTTGCCGTTGCTCAATAGCTAATTACCCTCCTCCATCCCCAGCTCCTCCTCTCGTCCAGTCAGGATCAGCTTCTGATTCCCCTTTGAATCAGACTAATTTCTAAAATGTTTATATTAAATTATTAAACATTAATGATATCTGCAATACATTTATTTTGATTCTGTTCTGTTTACCCTCGGGGGGGGGTTATTGCTGCTCTCCCTGCTCTCATCCATGCTAGACTGCATTGATGCGAAGGGAGTCATACAGAATCATACCGCTAATCCAAACTGTTTGCTAATTGTTATGATATTGGTCCTGACAGAACCAGATGTTCTTTCACTGCTGTCCTTACAACAATTAAACACTTTTATGGATTATTTTTATTTAATTATTTGTACATAATAATGGTAGAGTGGAGGTGAAAAGGATAAAAATAATTATATTCCAGAGGGTAAAGCGGGACATGCATTAAAAGCATTGGAGTGAGTGCATGCAGCTCAGCTATAAGATTCATCTCCATGCTATAAATTCATGTACCATTAGCTAACTTATGTTTTCAGTGCTCAGCATACATATTCTTCATTAATAGGTCCTCTTGAATGTAAATGAAACACATGCGCCTCATGTAAGGAGCCAGTAGGAGTCTGATGCGGTTCAGCTTTAATGTTTATGCTGCTGGTGTTTTAAATGCGAGTGGCGTAGGATGTGCTTTCAGTGTTTCTCTTCCCAGCAAACGTATTACTGTCCCTGTCATTCTCCCGACACCGCTAATGGAGCAAGTCTGTCAAAAACATCACCCGGTCAGCCTGCTGGCTTCTTCTATTGATCTATGATTACTGTGTTAGGAAAATGTCATTCTTTTCTGTCATGTGGTTTTATGGCCTACTGTATAATTTAAGCATGTAAGGTGAGCAATACTATCACTGTTATTCAAACTTACTGTTGACGATTTGATCCCATAACCCAGACTACAGTAGATTTCAGCTCATTCTCTTTCATTTAGCTCAGGTTTTCTGTTTCTTTTTTAAACTAATTGATCGTAGGCCTTAATAGACTTCAGTTTTTGAGTGAAAAAAAGTATACTTGTGGGTAATTTTGTCAATATTCACTGAAAAACTGAGGAGCATGAGCTCGGATCAATGAGGCCTACCATAAATTGGATTCAAAAAGAAACACAAAACCTGTGCTAATTTATAGGAAGTTTGGGTAACACTTTACTTAAAGGGATACAGTAGGTCACCAAAAAATTAAAATTCTGTCATTAATTACTCACCCTCAGGTCGTTCCAAACCTGTAAGACCTTCATTCATCTTTGGAATACAAATTACAGTAATATATTTTTGATGAATCTAACACTTCAACAATTCTCCTCCGCATAACCCTGGTGCCATTTTGGAGAGGATTACCAAGCATGTGGGTTGTGCTGCTGAAGAATTTTTGAATAAAATCATAATTTTAGTTTTCTTTGCGAACAAAAAATTATTCTTGTAGCTTCATAACATAACGGTTGAACCGCCGATGTCCATACAAATGTTTCAGTGCCTTGATCATGATTCATAGTAGTACCCTTGCTGTGTATGGGAAAGTCAGAAAGCTCTCGGATTTCATCAAAAATATCTTAATTTGTTTTCCAAAGAGGAACGAAGATCTTACGGGTTTGGAACAACATGAGGGTGAGTAATTAATGACAGAATTTTCATTTTTGGGTGAACTATTCTTTTAAAGCCTTTATGTATAATGCATGATAAAAGTAGTTTTAATGCATTAATTTTGCCTTGTAATGCACATTGCACAATCTCATGAATAATAATTGAAACAGTTATTACATTATAACATATATTACAGTTAATACATTATAACATCAATTCATTGTTACACTATACATTTACATTTGTTTATAATTATTTACAACAAGATATAATGTATTACAATGCACATTATGAATAATTATAATGCATTATACCCTTTAATAACATTTATAATGCATTATACATAAAAGCTTTAAGTAAAGTGTTACAGTAAGACTGGTCATTTTTGACCTGAAACAGCACAAGTGAATCATGGTAGTAAAAAAAAGAAATTCTCAAAAAAGTACAAAAATGTAGTTATACCCTGTGTGAGCAATGTCAGTTAGCTATTTAATTATTAACTTATTTGTTTATTTATTTAATCGTTTGTTTGTTTTTCAGGAAAAAAAAAAATCCTCTCTGTTCAAAATGATTGGAACACAGCATTGAGATTAGTAACTTTAATCAATAAGTAAAAAAAAAAACGTGTTATGTGCAGCTACTATTATTATATTAATTTTTTTTTGTTTACTTACTGATCTACTATTTAAACTTATTATTAAGTTGGCTTGAGAAAGCCAACTTACTGATCTACTATTTAAACTTATTATATTATTATTATTATTCTTTTTCTGAGACTAAAATTTCTGACTCTAACTCCTCCTAGAGCTTTAACTCTACAGACTTCAAACTCAGCCCAGCTCTTCAGACTGATCTCGCCGGGTGTGCTATATCTTTTCTAACTGATCAGACTTATGGTTTTCATAAAAATGAAGATTAAAAATCATAAAAATCCCATAGACTTTTATTGACGGAATGTTCAGATGAGCCAAGCTCCAACTGTCAAAATTCAAAACTAAACAAACTAAACCCCATTAGACTCCATCAAGCTTCGCTTCTATGTACTATTTCTAATCCATTTAAACTCATTCAAACTCATCTATCTAATATTTCTAATCTATCTATCTATCTATCTATCTATCTGTCATCTAACTCTATCTATCTATCTATCTATCTATCTATCTATCTATCTATCTATCTATCTATCTATCTATCTATCTATCATCTGACTCTATCTATCTATCTATCTATCTATCTATCTATCTATCTATCTATCATCTGACTCTATCTATCTATCTATCTATCTATCTATCTATCTATCTATCTATCTATCTATCTATCTATCTATCTATCTATCCTAGCAACATGCTAATAATCTTTGAAACATGCTAGTCACTCGCTAATCATGCTAAAAACATGCTAGCGACATGCTAGTCACTCGCTAATTATCCTAAAAACATGCTAGTGACATGCTAGTAACTCGCTAATCATGCTAGAAACATGCTAGCGACATGCTAGTAACTCGCTAATCATGCTAGAAACATGCTAGCGACATGCTAGTCCTCGCTAATCATGCTAAAAACATGCTAGCGACATGCTAGTCACTCGCTAATCATGCTAGCTAAACATGCTAGAGAAACATGCTAGTCACTCGCTAATCATGCTAGAAACATGCTAGCGACATGCTAGTCCTCGCTAATCATGCTAAAAACATGCTAGCGACATGCTAGTCACTCGCTAATCATGCTAAAAACATGCTAGCGACATGCTAGTAACTCGCTAATCATGCTAGAAACATGCTAGCGACATGCTAGTCACTCGCTAATCATGCTAGAAACATGCTAGCGACATGCTAGTCACTCGCTAATCATGTTAAAAACATGCTAGCGACATGCTAGTCACTCGCTAATCATGCTAGAAACATGCTAACGACATGCTAGTCACTTGCTAATCATGCTAGAAACATGCTAGCGACATGCTAGTCACCGGCTAATCATGCTAAAAACATGGTAGCGACATGCTAGTCACTTTGCTAATCATGCTAGAAAACATGCTAGCGACATGCTAGTCATTTGCTAATCATGCTAGAAACATGCTAGCGACATGCTAGTCACTCGCTAATCATGCTAAAAACATGCTAGTGAAATGCTAGTGACATGCTAGTCACATGCTAATCATGCTAGAAAAATGCTAGTGACATGCTAGTAACTTGCTAATCATGCTACTGACATGCTAGTCACTTGCTAATCATGCTAGAAACATGCTAGTGACATGCTAGTAACTTGCTTATCATGCTAGAAAAATTCTAGTCACTTGCTAATCATGCTAGAAAAATGCTAACGACATGCTAGTCACTCGCTAATCATGCTAAAAACATATTAGTGACATGCTAGTCACTTGCTAATCATGCTAAAAACATGCTAGCAACATGCTAGTCATTTGCTAATCATGCTAGAAACATGCTAGCGGCATGCTAGTCACTCGCTAATCATGCTAAAAACATGCTAGTGACATGCTAGTCACTTGCTAATCATGCTAGAAACATGCTAGCGACATGCTAGTCACTTGCTAATCATGCTAGAAACATGCTAGCGACATGCTAGTCACTCGCTAATCATGCTAAAAACATGCTAGCGACATGCTAGTCATTTGCTAATCATGCTAGAAACATGCTAGCGACATGCTAGTCACTCGCTAATCATGCTAAAAACATGCTAGTGAAATGCTAGTGACATGCTAGTCACATGCTAATCATGCTAGAAAAATGCTAGTGACATGCTAGTAACTTGCTAATCATGCTAAAACATGCTAGTCACTTGCTAATCATGCTAGAAACATGCTAGCGACATGCTAGTAACTTGCTTATCATGCTAGTGACATGCTAGTCACTTGCTAATCATGCTAGAAAAATGCTAACGACATGCTAGTCACTCGCTAATCATGCTAAAAACATATTAGTGACATGCTAGTCACTTGCTAATCATGCTAAAAAACATGCTAGCAACATGCTAGTCATTTGCTAATCATGCTAGAAACATGCTAGCGACATGCTAGTCACTCGCTAATCATGCTAAAAACATGCTAGTGACATGCTAGTCACTTGCTAATCATGCTAGAAACATGCTAGCGACATGCTACTGACATGCTAGTCACTTGCTAATCATGCTAGAAACATGCTAGCGACATGCTAGTCACTCGCTAATCATGCTAAAACATGCTAGTCACTTGCTAATCATGCTAGAAACATGCTAGCGACATGCTAGTAACATGCTAATTATGTTAGCAACATGCTAGTAACTAGCTTATCATGCTAGAAACATGCTAGTAACTTTGCTAATCATGCTAATGACATGCTAGTCACTTGCTTAATTAAACTTCTTAAACTTTTCAAACTTCAAACTTCAAACTTTTCAAACTTTCCAAACTTTTTAAACTTTCTGTTCAGGCTTTCTCCAAGCCAACTTAAAGTTTGTCTTGACAAACTTTTTTATCTAGTTATTATTATTATTCTTTTTGTTTGTCTTGAATTTCTTTTTTTTATTGTTATTATTAGGCTAGTATTATCCAATTTAACTCTACAGACTTCAAACTCAGCCCAGCTCTTCAGACTGATCTCGCCGGGTGTGCTATATCTTTTCTAACTGATCAGACTTATGGTTTTCATAAAAAATGAAGATTAAAAATCATAAAAATCCCATAGACTTTTATTGACGGAATGTTCAGATGAGCCAAGCTCCAACTGTCAAAATTCAAACATAAACAAACTAAACCCCATTAGACTCCATCAAGCTTCGCTTCTATGTACTAATTTCTAATCCATTTAAACTCATTCAAACTCATCTATCTAATATTTCTAATCTATCTATCTATCTATCTATCTCTCTATCTATCTATTTATCTATCTGACTCTATCTATCTATCTATCTATCTATCTATCTATCTATCTATCTATCTATCTATCATCTGACTATCATCTATCTATCTATCTATCTATCTATCTATCTATCTATCATCTGACTCTATCTATCTATCTATCTATCTATCTATCTATCTATCTATCTATCTATCTATCTATCTATTCTATCTATCTATCTATCGATCCTAGCAACATGCTAATAATGTTAGAAACATGCTAGTCACTCGCTAATCATGCTAAAAACATGCTAGCGACATGCTAGTCACTCGCTAATCATACTAAAAACATGCTAGCGACATGCTAGTAACTCGCTAATCATGCTAGAAACATGCTAGCGACATGCTAGTAACTCGCTAATCATGCTAGAAAACATGCTAGCGACATGCTAGTCACTCGCTAATCATGCTAAAAACATGATAGCGACATGCTAGTCACTCGCTAATCATGCTAGAAACATGCTAGCGACATGCTAGTAACTCGCTAATCATGCTAGAAACATGCTAGCGACATGCTAGTCCTCGCTAATCATGCTAAAAACATGCTAGCGACATGCTAGTCACTCGCTAATCATGCTAAAAACATGCTAGCGACATGCTAGTTAACTCGCTAATCATGCTAGAAACATGCTAGCGACATGCTAGTCACTCGCTAATCATGCTAGAAACATGCTAGCGACATGCTAGTCACTCGCTAATCATGTTAAAAACATGCTAGCGACATGCTAGTCACTCGCTAATCATGCTAGAAACATGCTAACGACATGCTAGTCACTTGCTAATCATGCTAGAAAAATGCTAGCGACATGCTAGTCACCGGCTAATCATGCTAAAAACAATGGTAGCGACATGCTAGTCACTTGCTAATCATGCTAAAAACATGCTAGCGACATGCTAGTCATTTGCTAATCATGCTAGAAACATGCTAGCGACATGCTAGTCACTCGCTAATCATGCTAAAAACATGCTAGTGAAATGCTAGTGACATGCTAGTCACATGCTAATCATGCTAGAAAAATGCTAGTGACATGCTAGTAACTTGCTAATCATGCTACTGACATGCTAGTCACTTGCTAATCATGCTAGAAACATGCTAGTGACATGCTAGTAACTTGCTTATCATGCTAGTTACATGCTAGTCACTTGCTAATCATGCTAGAAAAATGCTAACGACATGCTAGTCACTCGCTAATCATGCTAAAAACATATTAGTGACATGCTAGTCACTTGCTAATCATGCCTAAAAACATGCTAGCGACATGCTAGTCATTTGCTAATCATGCTAGAAAAATGCTAACGACATGCTAGTCACTCGCTAATCATGCTAAAAACATGCTAGTGACATGCTAGTCACTTGCTAATCATGCTAGAAACATGCTAGCGACATGCTAGTCACTTGCTAATCATGCTAGAAACATGCTAGCGACATGCTAGTCACTCGCTAATCATGCTAAAAAAACATGCTAGCGACATGCTAGTCATTTGCTAATCATGCTAGAAACATGCTAGCGACATGCTAGTCACTCGCTAATCATGCTATAAACATGCTAGTGAAATGCTAGTGACATGCTAGTCACATGCTAATCATGCTAGAAAAATGCTAGTGACATGCTAGTAACTTGCTAATCATGCTACTGACATGCTAGTCACTTGCTAATCATGCTAGAAACATGCTAGCGACATGCTAGTAACTTGCTTATCATGCTAGTGACATGCTAGTCACTTGCTAATCATGCTAGAAAAATGCTAACGACATGCTAGTCACTCGCTAATCATGCTAAAAACATATTAGTGACATGCTAGTCACTTGCTAATCATGCTAAAAACATGCTAGCAACATGCTAGTCATTTGCTAATCATGCTAGAAACATGCTAGCGACATGCTAGTCACTCGCTAATCATGCTAAAAACATGCTAGTGACATGCTAGTCACTTGCTTAATCATGCTAGAAACATGCTAGCGACATGCTACTGACATGCTAGTCACTTGCTAATCATGCTAGAAACATGCTAGCGACATGCTAGTCACTCGCTAATCATGCTAAAACATGCTAGTCACTTGCTAATCATGCTAGAAACATGCTAGCGACATGCTAGTAACATGCTAATTATGTTAGCAACATGCTAGTAACTAGCTTATCATGCTAGAAACATGCTAGTAACCTTTGCTAATCATGCTAATGAAATGCTAGTCACTTGCTTAATTAAACTTCTTAAACTTTTCAAACTTCAAACTTCAAACTTTTCAAACTTTCCAAACTTTTTAAACTTTCTGTTAAGGCTTTCTCAAGCCAACTTAAAAGTTTGTCTTGACAAACTTTTTTATCTAGGTGTTATGTGCAGCTACTATTAAAATAAAACAGTATCTTTTAGGATTTAAGTCAAGTGTGGGGCTATCCTAAAATAACTTATAAATAAAAATTTTTACAACCTTAAACAATGAGAATGTCTTTTCAGGAATGGACATTTTTCAGAAAGTTTTTCTTAAGTGATACAGATGAAAATAGTAACGAAGAATAATTGAATTCTATTTAACACCGTCTATTCCGAGTGTTTTCTGGCCTAGAGACTAGCAACATAGCAACACCCTGGCAACCTGCTGGTGACTTTTGCATGAGAGACACGGTTCACATTTTCTACAGCATATCTCCTTATTAGCAATAATTGTGTTCTCAGCTACACTTTGCTAATTATTATGACTGAGACATTATTACTTATCTAATGTGTCCTTCTGTTTGAGCTGCTTTATGCTTCCTGACACATTAATCCCGCCGGCGCAGACCGGCTCAAACGCTCTTCTCAGGTAATAGCTTCAGCGCTTCGTCCTCGTCCCTCCACCCTTCAGTGGAAAAGCTATCAGAAAGCTCATTTGTGTGCTGAGATTGTGCTTGCAAGCGACGGAAGGGGAAAATGTAAAGTCAGAATTCACACATACACGAGATATATCCGATAGTGCTGTTAGAGATCCTCGCCCACCAGAATAACCTCTTTACATTAGCGATGAGAGGAGAGCCGGCCTGGCTAGAAATCAAAATTAAAAGTAGCTGCTAATGAGGCAGAAAGTTTATTGGTGCTGCTTTATTGAGGTGGGACCCCGTAACATGTAATTAGCGGAGAGCAGATATCAATTCAAGCTAGTTGGTCCCTGCCCACATTTGGGGGCGTAGAGGTGGATTTATCCGTTTTATAGCCACTCATTAAGCGGTTCATGTCTAAATGAGAATCTGCATTGTTTTTCTTTGCTCAAGATAAGCATGTTTATGAGGTAACCTTCTTTATGGTGATGATGGAGATCATTCCAGCTTTGTGGTTGATGATAACAGCAGCGCCAATTGTCTATTATCTATGAGTTCTTTTGCCTTTTCATCTCAAACGGTCTCTTTTGAGATGATTTACAGTATTTTAACAATGCAATATTAGGCGCGTGCTCTTTGATGTGAACTTGTGAGGATGATCTGCTCTCTTCGACTGAAGAGGATCATTAGGCGTTTCATGTAGTTTGAGGAGCACAGAGGGAGAAACTTCCACCAAGAGCCGTAAGAGCGCTGTCTGACTGCGCTTTTTGGGCAATTAGTCCTCCTTCGTCTTTACCTCCTATTCATCAGCTTAATTACCCACATGATAGCAACTTGATTTTGTGGGTATTGTAGGCTTTCGCTACCCGAGGACAGTTCATCTCTGAAGTTTTCTTAAAGCTAATCAGCTCGTTTGGAGGCTGGAGAAAGGAAGCAGATTGGAGAGGAGTTTGCTGGAGATTGCTGTAGAACAGCCGTATTTGACTGTTTGTTTGCTTCACAAGCCGCGTCGTGTTGCTTTGGATTGCGTCTGACAACAGTTTTCAGCTAATTGTGTATTTCGCCCAGTTTTCTCTCCTGATTGGCTTTTCCCAGTTGGCCTCTGTTTGAATAAGTGCCAGCAGCTCAACCCAAACAGAAATAGTTTATTAAAAAACGTTCATCCGTCATATCTCTGTGAACAGTGCTTCTTCACAATCGAGTGATTGTCATTTATCTATTAAAACTTTGAGCGCTCATTTCTCTGATAATATCACTAATAGGATTTAACAATGAGTGTAGAACAAAAACAAATAGGCTGTTATGCAGAACAACTGCTGATGCAATTAGCTGATAACTGCAAGTTCCTAAACAAACTTTAATAGGGAATAAACACAGCACATAAGATATTATGATGGCCCTTCATAATAAGGTTCGATACGTTACACATTAGTTAATGCATTAGGTATCATGAACAGTTTTTTTTACAGCATTTTAGTTCTCATTATTTTTAAAATCCATATAAGCTGCAAATGGTCTGCACACACAACACATTTGAGAGAATCCAGGGACTGGTTAAATATTAACAATACTATAAATTCGTATGCAACTGTCTGTAGACTATTTATTTTCCATTTGAACAGCTGTCATTTTCTGTGCTCTATTGCTAAGAATCATTATGATTGTTCTTTGTTTTATTTGCTTCTGTAAATTTTTCTCAGGCAACAGCCCTGGTTTTAAATAGAAAACTTGTCATGATGTTTCTTATCCGTGGTCTCTGATAAATTAGATAGTAGTCACCACCATTCATTTCTACAGTATTTCTATTTATTACACACATACTGTTGATGTACTGTTTGTACCACATCACAATTACTCAGCTGTTTTTCTTTCTATTAGGTGGACGATCTGAAGGCCAAGCTGGCGGCACAGGAAGTGGAGCTGAAGCTGAAGAACGAGAGTGCAGATAAACTGATCCAGGTTGTGGGTGTGGAGACGGAGAAGGTGGCGCGGGAGAAGGCGGTGGCGGATGAAGAGGAGCAGAAGGTGGCCTGCATCGCCGAGGAGGTGATGCGCAAACAGAGAGACTGTGAGGAGGACCTGGCTAAAGCAGAACCTGCACTCATAGCGGCACAGGAGGCTCTGAACACTCTCAACAAGGTCTGATTCCCCCATACTGTACATGTGCATTATTGACAATGGAGGTATATATAATGTATATGTATAGAAGGCTGGCTGACTGTATGTATATCTTGTTTTGACTCTTGTCTTCAGAACAATCTGACGGAGCTGAAGTCTTTCGGCTCTCCTGTGGCTGCCGTGACAAACGTCACAGCCGCTGTGATGGTCCTCATGGCCCCCGGTGGGCGCGTTCCCAAGGACCGCAGCTGGAAGGCTGCTAAAGTCATGATGGCTAAGGTGGACGCCTTCCTCGACGCCTTGGTCAATTTCAAAAAGGAAAACATCCACGAGAACTGTCTCAAAGCCATCCAGCCGTACCTAGGGGACCCAGACTTCAGCCCTGAGCTGATAGCAGCCAAATCCAACGCGGCGGCTGGCCTCTGCTCCTGGGTCATCAACATTGTGAAGTTTTATGAGGTTTACTGTGAGGTCGAGCCTAAGAGACAAGCCCTGAGCAAAGCCAACGCCGAACTCGCCGCCGCGCAGGATAAACTCTCGGTCATCAAGGCAAAAATCAATGTAAGTAGAATTTTATACTGTTCTGACTGCTCTGTTAACACTGGAGAACATGTGCAGATGAAGCAGCTACAAGCATGAGTGGAAAATTTGACTATGAGCCAACATTAACAACTTTTAATCTAAAATGGATCAAACTTTTATTAGTATGCATACAGCTTAAATGGCCTGTTTTTTAAAAATATTATATTAATTTTACTTTTTAAAAATTCATTTGTCACACCACGGTTCTATTTAAAATGAATTACTGAAGACAAACGGTGGAAAGCGTTTAAAAACTTGAAAGAAGCATGACATAAAATATGTTTTTTTATTTTATTTATTTTTCCTAAAATATTGATGTAGATTAAAGTTAAGTCCTTTTTTTGTTTTTATTTGTTCATATCACCTGAGTTTTTGCAGATATGAATTATTTTTTTTTTTTGTAGGTTGATTGTGAATAATTCTTTATTACTGTTTTTTCTTATTATATCATCTTCTTGTTTTCTTCTCTTGACAGCAACTTAATGAGAACTTGGCGAAGCTGACTGCGAAGTTTGAGAAAGCCACAGCAGACAAGCTGCGGTGCCAACAGGAGGCTGAGACCACGGCACGCACCATCGCTCTCGCCAACCGCCTGGTGAGTCTCCAGCGCTGCATGCGTCAACATCACGTTACACCCAGAGCTGCTGCTTCCTGTCTTAATTAAGAAAAAAATAGATGAGCCAGCGAAACAGAAGGAAATTCTGAATAATAATTAAAATGCAGCAAACCCCCAGAATAAGTCATTTATGCTGTCCGTTGAAGCATGCAGCAGTAGAAAGTCAGCAGGAAATCACACAAACAAACACGTGCAGCAGCGCTAGCTTTGCCTGAAGCACACCGGCTGGAGATATTCATTAAAGCGATTGTTTGATCTGAGAATAATTGTGTGTTGAACAGCAGTGACCTGAACATGTGTGAGGGGTTTGGTGTTGACCAGGGGTTAAAGGTCAAGTGCGTCATTTCCACACTGCGGGCTGCAGACACAATCACGCAGATAATGCCGGTTTTCAGAATAGGTTGTTGCTGCTCAAGCAAAATCGAAATAATGGCATACTGCACCTTTAACGTTCTGGCCTGGAATTCGAATGGTTGCACTTCATAATAAGTTGCATTAGTGTTGTCTACTTTGAAGGTGGCTCTGGTACCAGAAGTATTTTTCACATTCGTTTTACATTCACAAGTCTTGGTTAAAGCGTTATAAGATGAACCAATCCACCCAGCTATGAGGAGGATCACAACAGTACAGACTTTGATTTGAAGCAGGAAAAGTATTTGAAAATCATAACATAAAATGCGAATTACATCAAATTAAAAATGATGGTGAAATATAAAACTATTCATTTAAAGTTGGCAATAAATAAATAAATAAAATAAATATATATATATATATATATATATATATATATATATATATATATATATATACTGTATATATATTTTGCTAAATATAATTAAATATTTAAATATTTTGAGAGCGAAGAGAACCTATTCAATTTGTCATTCATGGTGCTTTATGGGAGTGGGTGGAGCTAAAGATCTCATTTTGCTTGCTGCTACTTTCTGATTGGTGGAATTTTCACAATGTAAACTTTTTCACAATTTCACAACGGAATGTAGTTTTTCACAATGAATTCCACCATTAACCAACATTTTATTTTTTTAAAAAAGAAGTTGAATAAATGTAAACTGATAGATTCAACAAAAGCATATACAATTGATTAATAACCTCAGAGCGCACAACATATCCGTCTTTAAAGTTTTATCAGTTTTTGTAAAAAAAAACAAAAAAAAAACAAGTTCCCTATGGAGAAAATGAATGGAGTTTTGCTTCACATGGTAATCATGTCAACACTGTGCCAGAATGTCCATTCTATAGCCACTCGGAAGAAACGCTTTCCAGACATAAAGGCTTTTTTGAATTAATTTGTTTGTTTGTTTGTTTCTGGTAGATAGAGATAGTTTATTTTACTTTAATATAATATATATTTATTTCTTTACTTAGAGCTTGTTTTTGTGAGTGTTTTGAATGATATTGTCAGACTCATAGAGTTGTGTGTATTCAGGTTGGAGGTCTGGCATCGGAGAACGTGCGCTGGGCAGAGGCCGTGAAGAGCTTCAGGCATCAGGAGAGCACTCTGTGTGGAGACGTGCTCCTCATCACTGCCTTCGTCTCCTATCTGGGTTATTTCACCAAACGTTACCGCCTGGAGCTGATGGACAACAGCTGGAGGCCGTACCTGAGCCAGCTCAAGGTCTGTCCCACCGGCAATGCTAAAAAATGAGATTTTAAGATGTTTAAGATTGACAGAGGAAGAGATCATGTGTTTGATTAAGGCCAGTGTGGCTTTCACCTGAAATCTAAAGCATACCCTGTTGAAAAACCCAGCATATTCTGGTTAGTATGTTTTGAAGCATTGCAGCTGGTTCATGGCAACTAGCTCCTGCTCAGGACCAGCTTATAACCAGCTCGAACCAGCTGTCATGCTTCAATATCTAACCATATGCCGTTTTTTTTTTTGTTCTTTTTTCAACGGGGTAGTTCATTCCTCTGTTAATCTGTCATTTGTTTTTGTGAGGGTTCAGTCTATGAGTGCTCTTCCTGCAGGTGCCGATCCCGGTGACTCCGGGTCTGGACCCGCTGACCATGCTGACGGATGACGCTGACATCGCAGTCTGGCAGAACGAGGGTCTGCCGGCAGACCGGATGTCGACTGAAAACGCCACCATCCTCACCAGCTGCGAACGATGGCCGCTCATGGTGGATCCGCAGCTGCAGGGAATCAAATGGATCAAAAACAAATACGGAGAAGAGCTGCGGATCATCAGAATTGGACAGAGAGGGTAGAACACACATTACGTCTGCATACACACCATCTGCTTAACATGATTCATTACTGATGTCTGCTTTACGGTGTGTGTGTGTGTGTGTGTGTTAATTCAGATATCTGGACTCCATCGAGAGAGCGTTATCTGTTGGTGAAGTCGTCCTCATTGAGAATTTGGAGGAGGCGGTGGATCCAGTGCTCGGTCCGCTACTCGGACGTGAAACCATAAAGAAAGGACGGTGAGAGCATTATAATGTAGTTATTAGTCATGTTTATCATTATATATAGTGGTTAAATGTGACCCAAGCCTCTTCAAACATCTTTTATTAAGGCAAAACACCACAGGTGAATTAACTTAATCTTGCTGGTTAATCACAGTACATTAAAGGGGTCATCGGATGTCGATTTTCCACAAATTGATATGATTCTTTAAGGTCTTAATGAAAAGTCAAACATATTTTGGTTAAGATTTCCCAATGGTAGTGTAAAACAACACCCTTTTTACCCTGCCAAAAACAGCTCTGTTCACAGCAAGCCATTTCAGTGCATTCCTCTTTAAATACTAACAAGCTCTCTTCCGTGGGGTGATGAACCGTTCTTATGATACTGTAAACTTTAGCCGCGGAATTTGCTAACTAGCATATTATAAGTAAAGGCGATTTGCAAAGTCATAAAAAAAACGTATACTCACTTCATGTGTACAGTAGGTGAAACTGGATTCAATTCAATTCAATAAAAAGTTTATTTGTATAGCGCTTTTTACAATACAAATCATTGCAAAGCAACTTTACAGAAAATTAAGTTTCTCTTAATCTGATGGATTGTAGCGTGATAGAAGGCTAGTTAGGTACGCAGGAGCTGGAACTCAAATCACAAATGATTCGCCCGAACATAAACGCATTTAGGTAGATCGGGGAGTGCATTCCCTTCAAAAACAGCAAAAACGTAATCCACTGCGTCTTCAGCAGCTCAGATGTCGGGACTAAATGACGACTGCTATGTCGAGAACTACGTCACTCTGCCAAGAATCTCAGAACAGCCTGATCTGAGAAAGTGATCATTATTATTGGGGATTTAAAAAAAGCACGGGTGGATTTTTATCATTATAGGGTGGATGTGTACACACACTGCTAACACACACAAACACCATGTAAAAGTGAATTTTGTATCTGATGTCCCCTTTAAGATAAATTGATTTGTATTAGAAGTTTACTGAAATTATATATGTAAAGGGTTAGTTCACCCCAAAATGAAAATTCTGTCATTAATTACTCACCCTCATCTCGGTCCAAACCCGTAAGACCTTCGTTGATCTTTGGAACACAAATTAAGATATTTTTGATGAAATCGGAGAGCTATCTGACCCTCCAATGACAACAATGCAACTGAAATGTTCCCAGTTCCAGAAACGTAGTAAACACATCTGTAAAACCGTTCATGTGACATAATTTACCCAACCATTCTTCTCCCCTGAGTTACCTCTTCCATCATTTTGGAGAGTACCCAAGAACATATTGGATGTAATCAGAGTTGTTTATGTTCGGATGGAAAGCACGCGCATGAATGTAATCTGCGTGGTAAGCATTGTTTATGCTTAGGGGAAAGCGTGCATATGCAGTGTAGTAATACTCTCTAAAATGGCGGAAGACGTAACTCCGGGGAGAAGATTGGTTGAGTAAATTATGTTATTTTTGTTTTCTTTGCGCAATAAAAATATTCTCATAGCATTGCAAAACTGAAGTTGAGCCACTGATGTCACATGGAGTGTTTTACCAATGTATTTACTACGTTTCTGGACCTGGGAACATTTCAGTTGCGTTGTTGTTGTTGGTGGGTGGTATGGTTGTTCTATTTTTGAAAAAAAATCTTAATATTTGTTCCAAAAATGAATGAAGGTCTTACGGGTTTGGAACGACATGAGGGTGAGTAATTAATGACAGAATTTTCATTTTGGGGTGAACTAACCCTTTAAATATGCAAATGAGGCATTTTCTAATTAAATATGCACTACTTTGCATACATCTCTAGAACATAAATCTGAACATTGGATAAAGCCAGGTTAATATTTATTCTTTTTTTTTTTTTTTTATATATAGGATTTTTTAGAGAGGGTTTTTTGTTTTTCTTTTTTTATGAGAATATTGTGTAAAGAGAGAGAAAAAAGAGATTTTTTCATGTTATGTGTGTGTATTATATGTATGAACAAACCTTCAGAATATAGACAGAAATAAAACTGTAAAGTTTGCTGTATGTAAGAGAAAAAATTCTAAAGATTGAAATCTACAGACGCAAATAGATAAAGTGTCATCAAATAATGAGAGGATTCTGGTTTCTAATCCGCTACAGCTACATAAAGATCGGCGATAAGGAGTGCGAGTACAACCCCAGTTTCCGTCTGATCCTTCACACCAAGCTGGCAAACCCTCACTACCAGCCGGAGCTCCAGGCTCAGTGTACGCTGGTCAACTTCACGGTGACACGGGACGGGCTGGAGGACCAGCTGCTGGCAGCCGTGGTCAGCATGGAGAGACCCGACCTGGAGGAGCTGAAGGTACACAGCCATTTCAGATCACTCTCTCCACGCTTAATTGCAGGACGGTTAAGTAGATGGTATTTGACAAGTGTTTTGGAGCTTAATTGGATTCATCAGTTTCTAAGGTCTAGATTGGCTGAACTCAAAGATAATTAGTCATCATGTGCTGACGGACAGAACGGTCAATCATAGCGGTTCTGCACGCATATTTGAGGCTGTCTACTTCTCACTTATGCTTACAAAAGGGTAATTGGTGCTTTACTTTTTGCACTTTCATGTATATAATTAGCACACTTTCCCTGAGCAGTTTTTTTTTAATGACCAACACATATGCACATGTATATTCGTACATTAGAATAACATTACTGTAAGTAATTAGCTGGAATGGTCAAAGGCTTGAAGTTCCCCTTATTTTTTTCAGCCTGTCAAAATGTTTTTTCTCGTTTTACTTCATTTCCTCTTCCTGAAATGTCTGTCAGATGCTGAAGCTTTCATTTGAGAACAAATGACAACAAACTGAAGAAGTGTTTCTGAATAGCTGACAGGAAGTGAATGCGGTTATTCGTAAAATTGAAATGTTACTTAATGAAGCTTGATTAATTAGTGTTTGATAGCTGAGATCCTAAAGATGGGGCTACGCTACTGAACTCTCTTATCATCTTAATTAATACTGAAGTTGCAAGAAAAGCGTGACAGTCCCCCAGCACCTGCTTTAACGTGGAGGGAGACGAAGAGTTTCGTTATACTCCGGTCAGTGTTTGCTGGATTTATAATTAGATCTTATGCAACCGCACCGCGGGGATGCGCTTTCTTATTTAGATGTGTTTTTTAGAGGGTTTGTTTTTAATCCCTGGCTTGTTTTACATCACGCAGTACCAACATAATTGCGCTGAGCAAACTTGTGTGGGGTTTTTTATCTTATTACAGCGTGAGATCTGCACATCCGCCAAGGCCATTTTATGTAGTTTGTGTTTTTGTTATCGTTGTAGAGACGTATCTGTATTGTGTAATGGTGTGGAGTTTTGTTATTATGTTGAGTGATCTGACCAACGTCACTTTGGGTTGCTCAATTACTCGGCTGAGATTGTAAGCGTACCGAGTTTCTGGGGCTGCTAGTTAATTGTTTGTTTTGCAGGTCCGGGTTAATTGGACACACAAGATGCCAGTGGAAATGTAATCATTAATGAGTGACTCATTAGGACGGGATAGGTGAACATACCTGTTTTCGTCCTCTCTGATGAGGGGTCGTGTCTCTGAACCCAGCTGTTTTTCTCCGGTGCTGTTATTTGTAAAAGTCTCACAGAGGCTCTGGTGGTCACTGACGGAGCGACGTTATTATACTTGAGTTTTTTTGCAGATTGACCTCTTCCGGAATGAGTTTTGTCTTGACGGTTCAATGATGACGGCTCTCTGATGTGAGATCATCAGCGAGAGTGTGTGTGTGTGTGTGTGTGTGTGTGTTTGTTTCTCTATCCAAACGTGGGAAATGGATCCATCAGCATTGACAATCCCATCACACACTGGCGGATGTGGTTTTTGATGTCTGTTAATCCGCGCAAAGACTAGCTTCATTTCTCCTGAATACATTGATCTCTGCAGCTGTTCAGATGCTCTCTCATGTCCATGACTTTGCCCCTTGGCTCTTGTTTTCACGAATCTTCACACATCCCTCCACACACGTCTTTCTGTGTCTTTTACTTTGTAGTCGAACCTCACAAAGCAACAGAACGGCTTCAAAATCACTTTGAAAACTCTGGAGGACAACCTGCTCT